>NW_007113559.1:90453-95796 GCF_000164805.1 Carlito syrichta | reverse complement strand
GTGCCATTGCCCTCCAATCTGGGTGACAGAGTGAGACACCCCCCCCCCCCCGACCAAAAATCCATTGCTTTCTGCTTGCTGCTTCTTTTTGGGACTGGAAGATGGGGAATAAATAATGTCACCATTAGCAAGTTCTTCAGAACTTAACAAGAAGTTCCCACCTTTCCCACCAACACTCCAGTGCACCTGTCCAATATCTTCCTTCTGATAAAAAGAACCTATCCCCATTCCAAGACGTGAATTGTTTTTGACATTCCCAGTGGCATGACTAAGACAGCATGTGTTAAGAGAACTCAACACCTCAGGGCCTCTTCACACCAGGCCCTTCCACAAGCTTCCACACCTGATCTCTACTAATTCTCATAACAAATTTGTGGGATTGTTATTACAGCTCTGGTTTTATAGCTGAGGACACTGGGGTTCCATCCGAGAGATTATTTGCCCAAGGTCCCATAGCCAATGAGAGGTAAACCTTGGATTTGAACCCAAGCATATCACTGTAAAACCAACACTGCTTGCACAAAAGTGAGAATTCAAGCATGGTCATCAATTCTCAGTCAATATCTTGTCTGTTTCTCAGAGTCCTCACTGGTGTTCCTAACAGGCTCCTGTTTGGAAGACTCTATCAACAACTGTTGAAACCTTTTCCCTAAATACCTGTTCTTACGATTTGGGGCTCACAGTTCCCTAGGTAACTGACTGTGCCATCTCTTGTTCCCCAAATCATCTGTCCTCCTAGAGCAATGACTGTGTATTAGCCATAAGGAAAATGTGTCACGAACCAGTGGTCATGAATGGGTCTGTAGTTACGCTCCGCTGGTTGGACATACGTTGTCGAATGTCAGGATTTTGATCCAAGAGTGTCATCGTGGCTTGTTGCCAAGGACATGGCCACTGTAATTGATCATCATTGGCTCCAGAGATCAAGTGGAAATATATCCCTGCATCAGTCAAATGGCTTAGATTCAAGTGAATCTGAAAGGCATAACCTTTAGAAGAGTAAAATGCAGGGCTATAGAGTATTCCTTCTGGGCTGCCAATGAGCTGTGTGAAATTCCTTATGTGCCAGATGTGATGAGGGCACCGTGTCTCCGAAAGATTGATGTCATCAATAGATAGACCACCCAGTGATGCGCCAGAGCCTCTATGTCCTTCAAACACCACTCTAAACTTGTTGGTCACTTTCAGTGTCACGTGGTAAAGTTGCCAGTTCCCAGTGGGTATATCTGCAAAAAGAGTCATTATCATTTCAAAGAAGACAAGTGTCTACAAATCATGTACAAGTTCTAACCTTCCTAGACAAAGGTTCATCCAAGAGCTACTGATTTCTACAGGTCAAAGGTTGGTTTCTTACACCTCCAGTTCAGGCTTTACTTAATGGTATTTCTGTGGGATCAGGATGTTCTCCAGAATAACTGAAGGCTATCTAGCTGTTTCTCAAATAGGTTACCCTTTCCCAGAGAAGGTTACTCTTTCCCAGAGAGGAGTGAGTCAACAACATCTAACTCATGAGTATGCCATGGCCTACTTATGAGTAACCAGTCATTCCTTATTAGTTAAGTGGCCCAGTAAGCTCAGTACTCTAATGCCTGTATCCAAGATTCCCATGATACCCAGGCAAAGCCATCTTTAATATATTTATAGTTTGATTGCAATACTTCCCTCACATGCAAAATGTTCTATCAACCTTTTGGCAGAATTAAACAGGAATCCACCAAATCCTAGAAAGCTCCCATCCTACAGTTTACTCCTAAGATCACTTACCAGTGACTGAACATTGTACATATTTGTCTGATATTTGGTATCACTTCTTTCCTCTGCAACATGCACTTCCTCCCCAACTGTCACCCCATGCACCTAGCTAACACCACATGGTGCTGATGTTCTTATATCACCCAAATAAGAAGCAGTGCACTCAAAAATCTCCAGAAGCCCTCAGTCAGACAGCAACCAAGGAATTCATGTCACACTAGTTAGCACAATGACTTAAAGTGCAAAGAAATTGGCACTTAATATGAAACACAGCTGCTTGAAAATTAGTTAGAAATATCCAAATTACAGGAAATGCTACTGTCCATGGGTGGACTCTAGATTGAGCAGAAGCCTTTCATGAAAGCTTCAAATTAATAAATAATAACTACTTCATGATTATCGGTATTGTCAGGTTAAATTCAGAGCTCCTAACCAAACTTTATTTGTTTCTCTTTTTCTTTATTTTATTTTAAAGATGCGGGGTACAAGTCAGGATTATGTACATAAGTGGTCTCTGTGCAGGTGAAGTTTGGGTTTCCCATTGGTCCTTACTTCCCCTGGTTTAGGATCACACACCCTCAGTGATGTACTAAGTAAATTTCTTAAGCGCCTTTTGTGTTATCAGTTATTAATGATAAATTCACAGATTGCCAATGGAAAGGATCCCCCTTCCAAGTCTGGATAGTTATATATATACATTATATGCTATATATGTGATGTATATCATATATATCATATACACATTAGATTACTATGTATATTAACATGCATATTAATACAGAGTATATAATATTTCTATTAGCAGATAGATGGCTTATATATGAGGATTACATATAAGGCTTTTATATCTATAAAATGTATGATGTATATTATATATAATTATCATAAAATTGCATAATGGATATGCATAATGTATTTATTCTTAGTGAGATTAAGACTCTCACTGTTCATAGGTGTTCATAAAGAAACATACCATCTGGATTTCAGATTGTTTCTCCTTATTAAATAGAAAATGGCATAACATATAGCATAACGTGGACCCATCTTACAAGCAGTTTTACTTAATGCCTTCAAAGCAAGAGATCTCCATGTGGAGCAGAAAGTAATATATTTGCCAGCCCACAGCTCCTGCCTTCCTCAGGGCACACCCTCTCAACCATCTGCTTGATGAAGGGGTCAGCACAGCCCACCTCACTGATCGGTATGTGGGCACCCACTTCCCACTCAGGAATTGCTCCAGATGTTGTATGTAACCCAAGTCACGAAGATCAGAATCCTTCCCTGGGATTTATTTGTTAAGCTAGAAGTTAGAAGAGTCCCTTTTCCAGTCTGATGGCACATTTGGTAAGATGTGAGCTAGGAAATCAAACAGCCAAAGTATTTATGGACAGAGCTACTCTGAGAGATAACGAGAGGTCCCCAGCAATGTTCAGGGACAGGTCCAGTCCTCCCTTCACCCGGTTCCTACCTCATCTGTCCCACAGGTTGTAACTAACCTTGAAGCAGTACCCCTTCCCATTTGCCTATACTGGCTCTCACGAAGAACTGACCTCCACAGTGCCAAAGGCTGATAATACAGCATACACAAAGAATCCTCACTTTAGCTTCCTTGCCATGGCATAAAACAAGAAAGTTTAAGGCCAGGCGCAGTGGCTCACATCTGCAATGCCAGCACTTTGGGAGGTCAAGGCGAGAGGATTGTTTGAGCCCGGGAATTTGAGACCATCCTGGGCAATACGGCAAGACTTTGTCTCTGCAAAATGTCAAAAAATTAGCCAGGTGCGGTGGCACGTGCCTATAATCTCAGCCACTCAGGAGGCTGAGGCAGATGGATTGCCTGAGCCTGAGAAGTGACGGTTGTGGTGAGTGGTAATTGGGCCTATTCCTCCCTGTGAAGGCATTAACTAAAGGAAAGCACTAAGATTGCCTCGCTCTGAACCCACCCAATAAGCATGTTGCTATTTTACCTTTTAATTCTTCCACGAGGTTTAAACTGCCATTCACATTGTCTGCAGAATACTCCCTGATGTAGATGTTCAGTTGGTCACTTCCACTTCCACTGTTATATAAATAAAATTGCAAGCACTGAAATCCTCTCTTGGGGTATAGCATTCTGCTTTCCAGCACTGCTGTAGCGCCCATATTTACAGAGCTACTGTCAAAATGCATGAAGAATCCAGAACCTGTTGGGAGGACAAAAGCAAAAATGAGAGAAAACAGGTCCGAGGTATAGGAATGTGTGTGTGTCTGTTGTGATGGGAGATTCCTTACACAAGGCATGACAAACACCAGCATATAAATTACAAAGCAGAAACTTCTGAAGCCTAAGCTACAAATCTGGCACTTCGAAGAACTAGCAGATTGACATAACAAAGTAAAACTCAAGCCTCACTATTATTCATAAAATATTTACTTACAGTGGTAGGGGTTTTCTGTGGGCTCTAATTTTTTACTGACCTTCATTTGCTGTGAGCTATTAAAGATACAGCACATTTAAGTATCGAGTGCTAATCTTTAAAAAATGCAACGTGAGGCTTCAGGTCATGCCTAAACAGCAGGGCCAAAAGGTAGAGTCAACAAGGGACAACTTTCAAGTGTCCCCAACCCTGGTCCAGCTCCAGTGGGAACAGCTACCATTGGTAAGATGCCACAGAGTTGTCTCCTCTGAGAATATGAAACAGGAAATGGAAATTAAATCAAAAAGAGGACTTGAAATCCAGGAGGGAGAGTTGTAGCATCTGTGTCTCCTAAGGCTAATTCAAGGTGAGCTCGAAGGTCCTTCTGGAGAAGCGAACACACACTGTGTGGGGACAGGTAAGAGAAGTCAGAAAACCAGTGTCTTTACTGACCTGCCTGTTTTTTTGTTCTTTAATTATTTGGCTTTAGAAAGAAAAACGGAAGGAAGGAAGGAAGGAAGGAAGGAAGGAAGGAAGGGAGGGAGGAAGGGAGGGAGGGAGGGAAGGAGGGACCGAGGGAGGGAGGGAGAAGAAATTCAACTTTCAGAAGATATTAGAAGTACAGCATCATGACATCCACACTGTAATGTTTTAAAAATGATATTTGTAATGAAAGGATTGGGAATTACTGAACTGAATACTTTCAAAGGTCTCTCTCAGTACTCTGCTTTCATGATTTGCAATATTCAACCTTCTAAGTCATCTCTAAAGGAAAACAGAGCTAGTAATTCTGGTCTGGGTGTATACCCCTTTTCTTTATTTTATTTTAAATATTTGCTTAGTTCTTCTCTACGCAGGGCACTGTGCGGGCATTTAAATATGGTTGTAGGAGTGGGCAACTTATAGAAGAGACAACATTAGGTAACCTTTCTCTTACTACAGACATAACTTTCAAAAACAAAAATGGGAAAGCTACCTACCTGGTCTGGTCTCTCCTTTTTTACCTTCCATCCTATCCACCTCCCTCTGGTAGGACCAGTAGCCACTATCCAAATAGGCATTTAAAGACATAAAGGAAGCCGGGCTCGGTGGCTCAGCCTACAACCCCGCGCCCTTGGGAGGCTGAGGTGAGTGAATTGCCTGAGCCCACGGGTTTGAGACCCGCCTGGGCAGCGAGACCTCATCTCTACAATAA
>NW_007113559.1:66387-90433 GCF_000164805.1 Carlito syrichta | reverse complement strand
AAAAAAAAAAAAAAAAGCATAAAGGAAAGGAAAGGAAAGACATCTTTTTTCCACTAGCAGTCTTAATCAATGCCTAGATCATCTGAGCTATCAAGCACTGGTCCTAAATTCTGGTCTAGTTTTTACACATCTGCTGCCAGAAATAAGTAAATTGGCCACACACAATGACCCATGCCTGTAATTCCAGCATTCTGAGAAGTCAAAGCAAGAGGATTGCTTGAGCTCAGGAGTTCGAAACCAGCCTGGGCAACATAGTGAGACCTCGTTTCTACAAAAAAAGTCAAAAATTTAGCTGAGCATGATGGTGCACACCTACAGTTCCAGTTAGGTGGAAGGCTGAGGTAGGAGGATTGCCTTAGCCCAGGAAGTCAAGATTGTGGTGAGCCATTGCACTCCAGCCTGGGCAATAGAGAGAGACCCCAACTCAAAAAAAAAAAAAAAAAAAGCAAATAAATAAAATACGGAGCCGGGCTCAGTGGCTCAGCCTGTAATCCCGCGCCTTTGGGAGGCTGAGGTGAGTGGGTTGCCTGAGCCCGCGGGTTCGAGACCCGCCTGGGCAGCGAGACCTCATCTCTACAATAAAGCAAAAAATCAGCCGGACATGGTAGCGCATGCCAGTAATTCCGGCTACTTGGAAGGCTGAGGCGGAACGATCACCGGAGCCCAGCAGGTCGAGGCTGCGGTGGCCGGGAGTGGCCACTGCACTCCGGTCTGGGTGACAGAGTGAGACTCTAACTCAAAAAATAAAATAGGATTTGTAGCCAAAGAAATACTTAATTCAAAACAAAATGAGAATTGAAAAGGATACTCATCTGAATAAAAATAAATTAGGCTTTCTATCCTCAGCTGAGATATTTTGTAACAGGAACATGTAATCACATCCAGCTATAATTCTAAAATGGAATAATTCACAGCCTAGTGCTGTCCACTGGAAAATATCTCTTGTATTCTGCAAACTGCCCCTGAGGCAAAAGGCCTTCCAGGAGGCCCAGGTCTTTCCTGCTGTGAGCACATATTGGTAGAGGCATCACAGAATACAGCTCTGGCTCGTAGAAATCAAAACAAAGTCAGAGAGTAAAAGCAAAGAAATTAACCATGTTCTTATAAGGTGCAAGGCCTGTCCCATGGTAGCAACCTCATGAATTATCACTCATGCTTCTGATAGAAATCAGAGACAAAAGCCCAGTACTTCATAGAGAAGGACAAGGCTGGGGCCACTGAGTGTGCAATCTAGAAGGACCTCACTTCTGTTACCTTGGCACTGGCCCATGTTGGAGTGATCGCTCTCTGGCCCCCCAGGAGCCCGAGAAATGCGTTGCCAGTCAGTATTATCTCCGGAACCTTGGATCATACCGCACACATTTTCCAGTTCAAAATCACATGAGTCCATGAAACTCAAGGAAGAGGCTACAAAAGAAAAAAACAAATGAATAATTATTGGCACTCATACAACATTATCTAAGTAATAAAAACTGAGTGTATCCCAGTATTAGAAATAACAGGATAGCGTTAGGGAATGCCTCCTCCATTCGAGGTGACAGTGACTTGATGGCCACCCCTTTATCGACAGAAGCCCTAAAACAATGGATTAACTCTGTAGGTGAATAAACTGCCTGCCCCAAGTCTTTTTTTTTTTTTTTTTTTTTTAAGTATCTAGTTCATAGAAACCGGAGTCCACGCTCCCTCTAGTTATCCAATCCTCAAGCCACAACCCAGATTATTGAATTCCGATTATATTACAACTATACACCTCATTTTAATTGAAAAGCAGTTCAAACTGATCCACATTTGAATTAGTAACAGCTTCAAAAAACTGCCTGGGGCATATTCCTGCAGGACCCAATTTGTGACCTTGTGAGAAGAAAAATGCTGTTCCCCAGTTATAGATCGGGAGCAGATGCTATTTTTTTTTTTTTTTTGCCCTGAATTTCACATTTCTATAACCTCAGATACCCCAACAAAATGCTCAGCAAAATGGGGTGGGTCTTCATTGTTTCCTACATTGCAGAGGGAAATACAAATTATTTCAAAGAATCTGTCACATACAGCAGTTATACAGTCGGTTCAGCTTGAGGAGATCATAGTCACTGAAATCCATGCGTTGGCCGATCACATCCTCGAAGTCTGAGATTCTTGTTACAATGGTCGGCTCAGTTCCATTTCGGAATGCGGTTTTACTGTAGTGCATCACCGAGGTATAGTCATAGGGAACGTTCAGAGAATCTGATACTTTATCATCATAGGTGTTAAAATTGTGCTCCTTGCCTAAAGGATGAATAAAAAACCTTTAATTTCTTGATTTTGTAGTCCCAGCTCCTTGGGAGGCTGAGGCAGGAGGATCGCTTCAGTCTAGGAGGTTGAGGCTGTGATAAGCTGTGATTGTGTCACTGCACTCTAGCCTGGGTGAGAGAATGAGACCCTGACTCAAACAAACAAACACTTGACGTTCACAGACTTCATCTTACCTTACTCCTAATACTGTTAACTTAGAAATGGAGAATATAGAACCTTAAGCAACTTTTACTACAACTGATTTACTGTATTTCTCATTATTCCTATCTTAGAATATAATATTCAAGTTTAGACTTATGATACCAGCAGCTGCAATGATCATATCTAAGGTTCCATCACAGCCCAAAGTTGGAACATTAGCATTTGGCCGAAAGTTCTAAACCACTCATGAAAAGGAGGAGTCAAACAAGTGCTGTTAAACAAATCAGGACATTGGCTAGTGGTGAGCAGGTTGTGGCCGCCACTGCAGCTGGGGACAGAAGTAAGAGGGTTTGGGAGGGATGGTGAGATGAGACCTGGGAATGATAACTCTCTAGCAGTTCTAGAAAGGAATAATTATGAAGGATTGGCATAGGGATTTCATGGTCATTGGAATATGTGTAGATGTATTTAAAGCTTGGTGGCTACAGTTAATAATACTATATTGTCTAATTCAAAATTGCTAAGAGAGCAAATCTCTCTGCCCCTCTCTCTCTTTTTTTCTTTTGGGTTGGAGTCTCACCTCTGTTGCCCAGGCTGGAGTACAGTGGCACGCTCACAGCCACTGTAGCCTCAACCTACTGATCGCTCAGGCGATCCTTCCACCTCAGCCTTCCAAGTAGCTGGAACTACAGGCATGCGCCACCACACCCGGCTGATTATGTGATTTATTGTAGAGATGAGGTCTCACTAAGTTGCCCAGGTTGGTCTTGAACCTGTGGGCTCAGGCAATCCTCTCACCTAGGCCTCCCAAAGTGCTGGGATAGGTGCGAGTCACTGCACCCGGCCTTTTTTTTTTTTTTTTTTTTTTTTGAGTAGGAGTCTCACACTGTCACCCAGACTGGAGTGCAGTGGCACACTCATGGTCACTGTAGCCTCAGCTTGCTGGGGTCAGACGATCCATCTGCCTCTTTTTTTTTTTTTTTAAGCAGAGTCTCACTCTGTCATCAAGGCTGAAGTGTAGTAGCAAGATCACAACTCACCATAGTCTGACTTTCTGGGCTCAAGCCATCTCCCATCTCAGGAGCTAGGACAACAGGCATGCACCACCATCTCTGGTAACTTTTTATGTTTTATCTTTTGTACAGAAGGAGTCTCACTGTATTACTCAGGCTCACCTCAGACTCTTGGCTTCAAGCGATCGATCCTCCCACCTCAGCTTCCCAAAGTGCTGGAATTACAGGCATGAGCCACCATGCCCAGCAAAAAAAATAAATCACAAATGTCTCACCACAAAAAAAGTTAAGTAAGTGAGGTGATGGCTGTTAGTTATTTTGTTTTAATCATTGTGTACATATATCAAAACATCACATTGTACCCCATAAATATATACAATTATGATTCTTCCATTAAAAAAATAAAATAATAATAATAAAATTTTTAATGAATACATTTAGAGAAGATGCCAGACCACTTAGCATTGTACTAATGGGCGACTGATCACAACTGAAATCAGATGGTTTTGTGGACCCAATGAGATGGTTCTAATCTCTAAATCATAAAGATGCTTTAGTAAAAGTGGGCAGAAGCATCTAACAAAAAATGTTATTTTGGGAATACTAAAGAGTGAGGCTGTGGATTAAAGCTAAGTGCGTCTTTTGCTCTAGAAATCCTTTAGTTTGCTGCTATTCGTGACCTCAGCTGAGATCACCAGAGGCTGAGGGGATTAAAAGCAAGAGCTGTGATTTCAGGACTGTGGTGTCAGGGGCATCACACAGCACAGCCCTCACTCATTAGCAGTGCCATTCCCTCTGCTTCGGCCCACACAAGCCGGACAGATAAGGAAGCTAAGGTCACTGTGGAGTGTGAAAAACGTGAGCTCTGGTCATACGTGGTGATTAAGACCTTTGTGACTCTGAGCACAAAATCACAAAGAGTTCAGGCTGTTCAACTGCTACAATGTTTCCCAAAATGGTATCCATGAAATCCAAGAAATCCAAATACTCCACAGGCTACTTGCAGAAAGAAAACTATGATCAAATCACTTTGGAAAAGGCTCCTTTTCTTGGAGGTTTACAATTCATGTCCATCTAACAGGGACTTTGAGAAGGCCAGCAGAATAAGTACATTTAATTTCTTTAAACCTAGGTGCTACGGTTTGAATGTGCTCCTCCAAAAAGCATATGTCGGGAACTTAATCCCCAGTGTAACGGCATTGGGAGGGAGGACCTAATGAGAGGTGAACTGGCCATGAAGGTTCCACCCCCGTGAATTTATTAGTGCCATTATCGCAGGATTGGGTTTGCTATTGCAGACATGGGTTCCTTATGAGAGGAACTTTGGGCCCCTTTCCTTTCATGCATTCTTTCTTGCCCTTCCGCCCTCTGTCATGGGATGTTACACAGCAGGAAGGCCCTCGCCAAAGGTCAGTCCCTTGACCTTGAACTTTCCAGCCTTCAGAACCCTGAGAAATAGGCGTCTGTTCTTATAAATCGCTCAGTCTATGGTATTTTGTTATAGCAGCACAAAACAGACTGATACCCTTGGATTTGCCAAAATAATTTGACCACAGACTCCTGTCTACACACTGACCTTATGGACATGTTGTGGGACAGACTCCATAGAACACGTTTTGGGAAACACGAAAAAGTTTCTTAGAACATATCTGGCTCAGAAGTACTGGAGTTCTGAGATCATAGTGCCCCAATGACTTTAAGACACGTCAACTCAGACTCAGAGCTAAGTGAAGTAAGACATCAAAACATCAGAGCTTTAAAATTATTATTATTATTATTATTATTATTATTATTATTATTATTATTATTATTATTGAATTGGAGTTTTACTCCGTCACCCAAGTTGTAGTGCAGTGGTATGCTCATGGCCACTCCAGCATCGACCTGCTGGGCTCCAGTGATCCTTTGGCCTCAGCCTTCTCAGTAGCTGGAACTACAGGTGCAAGCTACCACACCCAGCTAATTTTTTATTTATTGTAGAGACGAGTTGTTGCCAGGTTGCCTGGGCTGGTCTCAAACCCAGGGGCTCAGGCAATCCACTCGCCTCGGCCTCTCAAAGTGCTGGGATTACAGGCTGAGCCAACAAGCCTGGCCGAGTTTTAACATTATTAACAGTTGAGGCTGGGCGCAATGACTCACGCCTGTCATCTCAGTACTTTGGGAGCCTGAGGCTTGAGTATCATTCGGGGCTAGGAGTTCAAGATCAGTCTGAGCAACATAGAAAGACCTCATCTCTACAAAAAAAGAGCAAAAAATATTTTTTAAAAAAGTTGGCATAGCGAGGCTCAGTGGCTCAGCCTGTAATCCCACGCCTTTGGGAAGCTGAGGTGAGTGAATTGCCTGAGCCCGCGGGTTCGAGACCCGCCTGGGCAGCGAGACCTCATCTCTACAATAAATCGAAAAAATCAGCCGAGTGTGGTAGCGCATGTCTGTAATTCCAGCTACTTGGAAGGCTGAGGCGGAAGGATCGCCGGAGTCCAGCAGGTCGAGGCTGCGGTGGCCAGGAGCGGCCACTGCACTCCAGTCTGGGTGACTTAGTGAGACTCCAATGCAAAAAAAAAAATTGGCACAGATGGCAAGAGAGGACACATGCTCAGAAATCCAGTCTTTCACTAAAAATGCAAGAAAACAAAAGAAATATACCTGACTGAATTCTTTCCCAAATTATTCTGACATAGTCATCCCGATCAGAACGTGACTGCTCGTGCCAGAATCCCAGTGCGTGCAGGAACTCATGTTGAATCGTGGCTATTCGGTCACAGTTTGCCCCGATGGAAAGTTCTTGCCTCCCAACATGCCTATTTCCCACGGAAGACCAGCACCTTACAGGAGAGTTCACAGGAGGGGGGGAGAGGATGTTACAATGATGCACTTTGAGGTCTCAGGGCAGAATCTCCACTGCCTCACCCACTTCATCACCCACCTGAATTCTTTGTTTGTCTGTCTGTACATTCCTCTCATGACCCAGGTGAGGGAAGGAAAAACGTTATGGACAAAGTGATCTCCTCCCTTTTACTCACAGGAGTAAGTCCCCCCTTTAGCCTCGTCCTGGTTTTCCTGGGAATTTCAGTCTTTTGAGATTCTCCTTAGTGTGCCTGTGCCCATTCACAAGAGCTTTGCAAGACAGCAACTGCTCAAGAATCAATGAGCTCAAGACTGTTGCCTTCTTAGCTCAAGAAATGAGAGTTACTAGATTAAAATAAATTTAAATACAGGACCAGGCATGGTGGCTCATGCCTGTAATCCTAGTACTTTGGGAGGCTGAGGTGGAAGGATTGCTTGAGCACAGGAGTTCGAGACCAGCCTGGGCAACATAGCAAAACCTCATCTCTACGAAAGATTTTTTTTTAAAGTAGCTGGGCATGGTGGTGCATGCCTGTAGTCCCAGCCCACTCAGAAGACTGAGGTGGAAGGATCTCCTGAGCCAAGGAGGTGGAGGCTCTGGTGAGTTGTGATCCTGACACTGCATTCCAGCCTGGGTGACAGTGTGAAATCCCAACTTAAAAAAAAAAAATACAGACATGCACACATATGTGTGTTTTATCTGAAGGGGGAAGTAAAGAATATGTAAATTACAAATGGGTTGAAATTCACAAGGTTGTGGATTGGATGGTACACAGTCACACATACCTTGTCTTAACATTGGTAGTCTGGTTGCCTGTATGGATCTATTATTTCTAGGACTAGAAAAACTCCAGCGGTCTTTTACTCTCCAACAGCCAGCAAAGGAAGCCCCCACCCTATCCTAAAGGTCAGGGCCTAGGACAATTGTTATATTGCAATGCCTCAGGTGTGACAGTTCTCTCTAGAACCCTAAAAGACTAATTCCTCAACTTACCCACTGCCTTTGAACACTGATATATAGTTAGCTTCTCCAGTCCAAGGCTTGAAGTCAATACACGTTTTTAGGCGATAGCGTTCAAATGCATTGAGGATAACTCCCTTAGCATTCATTTCTGAGAGAAGGAAACAAACAAAAACATAATTACTAAAATAATAATCACTTACAAATACATGGTGGAATACCATGCAGACATAAAAAATAATGAAATCATGTCTTTTGTTTGTAGCAACATGGATGGAGCTGGAGATCATCTTTCTAAGTGAACTGACTCAGAAACAGAAAACCAAACACCACATATTCTCACTTGTATGTGGGAGCTAAATGGTCATAAATATGGAAATAATAGACACTGGGGACACCAATAAGGAAGGAGGTGGGGAGGAGGGTTAGGGTTCAGAAACTACTTACGGGGCACAGTGTTCACTATCTAAGGAATGGGCCACCTAAGACCCAATCCCCACCACTACACAATATGTCCATCTAACAAACATGGGGGTGTACCTCTTGAATCTAAAATAAAAAATAATAATAACAAATAAAATGGAAAAAAAAACACTGAAAAATTCACCATAGAAGCAGATCATGCAATATATTGTTTATCATGAGTTAGCCCTTTCATGAATGTTTAGTATTTTTACAAAAATTTAGAATCAGTACCAACTGAGTATTCTATAGAGTATTTGATTATTCTTCAGATCCCTTATTTTGTCTTACATTTCTCTGGAGCTCACTAATGGGACATTACTAAACATTAAAAATGCATTTCCTTACCTCAGAGAACATATACATTAGATCACAGGCAATCAAAATAAATAATCACCAACACATTAATCACCAACTCAGCTTTCAAATTAAATAATCACCAACTCAGCTTTCACTGAGAAGCTACACTATGTATTTAAAACCTCACAGCAGAGTTCTTAATCTGAAGACTTTGAGTTGGAGGGTCCATGAACACTTTGAAATAGTTTGCAAAGTGTATATCTATATCTACATGTGCAAAGTGCATTTTCTAGGAAGTGCTTACAAGAGGTTTGCAAGTGAGTTCAGAGCAGGGTTGAGAACTATCGAAGATGGACTGGATAAAAAAAAATGTGGTACATATACACAATGGAATATTACATAGCCATAAAGAAGGACAAAATACGGACTTTTCAGCGACTTGGATGGATTTGGAGTTGATCATACTCAGTGATCTATCACAGAAACAAAGAACTGAGCACCACATGTTCTTACTCATAAGTGGACCCTGAACACCTATCATCATACTACAAAAAAGTGATTGGCAGTAGTGAGACACTGCCAGGGGAAGGGAGGGGTGGGGCGCATAACATCAATAAGGGTTTCTGATCCTAATCCAGGCAAAGTGAAGTCCAATGGGAGGCCCAAAACTTCACTTATGTACTCAATCCTGACTTGTTGCCCACAACTTTAAAATAAAATAAAATTTAAATTAAAAATAGGGTTAAGTCCGGACTCGATGACTCAGCCTGTAATCCTAGCACTTTGGGAGGCCGAGATGAGTGGATTGCCTGAGTCTGTGGGTTCGAGACCAGCCCGGGTAACGTGGTGAGACCACATCTCTACAATAAAATAAAATACAATAAAAATTAGCCGGGCATATAGCACACGCCTATAGTTCCAACTACTTGGGAGGCTGAGGCGGAAGGATTGCCAGAGCCCAGCAGGTCGATGCGAGGTGGCCTTGAGTGTGCCACTGCACTCTGGCCTACGCGACAGAGTGAGATTCCAACTTAAAAATTTAAAAAGGTTAAGAACCAATGTTTGGAGAGAAGTGATGCCAATGGGTCGGACAGATAATGGAGCTCAAAGAAAGCAGAGGCATGAAAGCAACATGCAGAAAAAGAAGCTTATGGGCAACCAGGAGACAGGGACTGTATCAGAGGCACATGGAAGACGACACAAATGGGCCAAGTCCTGGTGAAGTGAAGGATGGTGTCCTGCCAGGATGTAGGAGATGGCATGGTGGGCTAAAAGCACTTGGACTTTGGAGCCAGAAACACCCGTGTGCCTCCCTACCCTCACCACTTATGACGTGTCACCTTGGCCAATTCAATTCACCTTTGGAGTTTTGGTGTTATCAGTTAAGTGAGGGAATAAAATCACCTACGCAGGGATATTGTGAGGATAAGGAGAGAAAGTAAAGGTGCAGTCCCAAGTAAAATGTTCATTTCCTTCCTCCTTCTTAAGTAAACATTGTGTAGAAGCTCAAGGAAGATTACTTGGAATGCCTCTGTCTAGGCAAGTCTGAGAAGATCAAGAACAGAATTCATGTAGGTAAGATCCTAACATCCATGATTATATAAGAGGCACTTAGAGTTCAACATTTTACAATACCACACAAGTAATACACAATTGTTATAAATGAGTTAGAAAATGGATGTGAACAAAAAGATATTTAAAATCCTATCGTCCAGGAATAATCAATTGCCCTTGCCATTCCTTTTGTTTATGAATACATACATAACATACACATATTTTTATTTAAAAAGTCACAATCTACAAAATATTTTACCAACTATTTTTTCACTAAATAATATACGACTGGAATCTTTTTTCATTACTAAGTATTGTTTTTATCATTTTAATGACTGTCTTATATGGCTGTAACATTCAAAATGTTCTGTCCGATAAATATCACATTTGGATCATTATTTCAGATGTAACATATCCTTAAAATAAGGTGTGATGATGCCGATCACCATGGCACTGTTTTAGAACAGGGGCTGTCAGTCTAGGCCTTTTTGTTTTTGTTTTTGTTTTGAGTTGGAGTCTCACTCTGTTGCCCAGGCTGGAGTGTAGTGGCATGATCACCGCCACTGCAGCCTCAACATGCTGGGCTCAGGTGATCCTTCTGACAGTCTTCCAAGTAGCTGGAACTATAGGCGCATGCCACCATGCCAGGCTAATTTTTTTATTTATTGTAGAGGTCTCGCCAAGTTGCCTAGGCTGATCTCAAACCCATGGGCTCAGGCAATCCTCTCTCCTCCACCTCCCAAAGTGCTGGAATTACAGGCGTGAGCCACCACGCCCTGCAGTCTAGGTGTTTTAACAAAGCTTAATGAGTATAGTTTCTTCCCAACATTGAATTGTTCTGATAATTAAATAAGAAAACATTTGTGAAAGTTTTATAAACAATATAGCTCGCTACCAAGGTAAGAGCTTCATTTACCATGTGCCTTTATTTCCCAGAGGCCTTAATTGACTTTGCATCACAGATGCAGAAAGCTCCACCTGGGATCATGGCGTGTAAATTTCTAAGCTCTGAAGGATCAGGCGAGTCTCTGACAATTCCAGGAGTTCAGCAAGCAGATGTTCAGTACCATTTTTCCTTACTAGCCAGTTCAGGTTTCTAGCCCTTTCCCTTCATTTATATCCCTGCTTCTTTTACCCCCATGCTTCCCTACTCCACCTTCCCTCCCCCTAAATTTGGCACTCAGGCAAGAAATTATAACTTATTCACTGGAAGCCATAAATGGCTGCTTCAAGTACTATCCCTTTCAAGGGAGTTGCATCTACCCACCAGATAACACCTGAAGTTTAAACTCAAAGACTAAAGTCCCGCTGGTTGAATCTCACAGGTGGCCTACCAGATTAGGGCCTTCCAGAAATATCTTACTAGGTATTTGTTTTTGCTACATGTAAGAGAAGACTTGCTTAGTAATTTCCTTAGTCTAAGTCACTTGAAGATAGATCAAACTCCTGAAATGTGAGAAAATACTTTTCTTAATTTGAGCATAGAAAATGAATTGCAGTCTTCAAAACTACACAGAGGTAAAGTATTTTCTAAATAAGAAAAAGATCAATATCACATCATTTAAAAAATTGGTCCATAAAAATTTTAAATGTAATTCTATTATGAAGACTATATAAAATGAAAAAATGCACTAATATTAAGTGGAAAAATTAGAATTAAAAATGTAAAACACCATTGTTTATAACTATGTAAAAATGAACGCAGTTTGAATTGTAGGAGCTAGGCTGATTTTTTTTAACCTAACATGCTTCATATAAATATATATGTATATACAGAGGGTGCCAAAAAAGTTATACACATTTTAAGAAAGGAAAAAATTATTAAAATTGCAATACTCAATATATACCTGCCTGTAGCATGGTGATGCTAGCATTCATTTGAACGTCATACTACACGTTGCTATCATAATTCAACTCAACTTTGAAAAGTAATACACAGATAACATCTCTTAAAATGTGTATACATTTTTCGCACCCCAGTATATGAAGTCAATATTCTCAAATATTTATCAATTTATTTTAAAATATGTATTTACTGCATATAATATGCCAGAGATTATGCTAAGCCTCACACTTGCAAGATGAAAAATAACTCTGTCCTCAAAGTATTTGCTGTGTTGTCTACAATGAAAAACAGGTAAATGTCAAAGGAAAGCATCTTCAAAGTAAGAAAAAGAAACAGATAAATAAAACTCATAAGGGATTAGGATGTATTTGGGTAAAATACTTGGTAAAAATAGCCTAAGAGATGCAGTCAAGTTAAGGCTCACTTATCTTTCATGGAACACACTTAGGAGAATAAATATTAATTTATATCCCCAGAGTAATAAGAGAAAAACTCAAGTTCTGGTTACATTGTTTGCCTGAGAGGTCTTTTGACTATTTTTGCCTAAATTATGTTCAAAAACCCATATAGTTTATTGCTTATTAGAATTAATATGTTATAAATCACAAATTCAGTTTCCATCCACCACTAGAAAATTAGGTTGACCCAAGGAGAAAAATAAAGAAAAGACTTTCATTGTTTTTTTTTAAGATTTTAGTTTGAATCTCCAACAAGGCAGGCACAAGTGGCACAACATAAATGTCAGCGTATCTGATCTTAATATTCCCCCTGTACTATCACTGTCATGTTTGCTCTACTCCTAGATATAATGTAATCTCCATTTTATTCAATAAAGATGCTTCCAAAAAGAAAAAATATCTATAAAAATTTTCAAAACAAAAGTACTTTACATTTTTTAATCAAGAGACTAAGCAAAGAAAATGTGTATTTTAAATCTTTCAGACTTCCCTGATTCCAAACGTCAATGAACATCTCTCTCTCTCCTCATATCCCATGACCTCTTGATAACTTCTAATCCTGTTAACCATCCTTTCTTGCAGTTCTCTACCCTACGGTTGGTTTTTTAAATCTACATTTCTGGCCATTTCTCCCTCTCAATATGTCTACCAAATCTTCCTTCTATATAAATTCCAAAAAAATTACACTCCCAGGCTGAGTTCCATTCTTGGCCATTTTCTCACTCAATACAATCTTCTAAGATCAGTCAATAAGATCCAGTTATCTATAGAGTGCCTATTAAGGCATTGGGTGAGAGACATTCATTCATACCCATGGCTCCAACCATCTCTTATATCCGAATAGTTCCCAAATACATCTCTATCTTGAATGACCAGGTCATATGCCAACATGTATTTGATGTCTCTATCAAAATGACCCTGATGCATTTCAAATTCTGCAAACCCAGAACTATTTTCCACCACACTTCTTTATCTCAACTATTTTCAAATATAGTCCCTTTTCTTATTAAAGGCATAGTCATCCTTCCAGTTACCCAAGACCGAATCCTGGCACTAGCATCTCTTTACCTAGACTTACCTTCTTCTTGAACTCTTACTGTCAGTCACCAAATCTAACAATGGCCTCCTAAATCATGTTTAGATTCATCCACTCTCGTTTATCCCTACTGAGAGAGTCTTGGTTCAGAATCTCTTCTTTGCATCCCTGAATTTCCTTAACAGTCTTTTAACTGGCCTCCTTGCCTTCTTCTTACCCCACTAATAACATGACTTCTACATCACAACCAGAGTGACTATTCTAAAGTGCAATTATAATGATCTCACTTCCACAAGAAAACTTTTGGTGGGTCCATGTTACCATTAGTACACACTTCAAGTTCTTTCACATGGGAAAGACCCAAGTCCTTTCCAGTAAGGGCCCTGTCTTCCTGCTCAACTTCCTGTCTTCCCACTCCCAAACTAAAGTCCATCTGGGGGTTTTCTCTCCTCTCTGTGCCTTGGCACAGGGTGGTCCATCTGCCTAGAATGCCCTTCCCTTGCTACCAGAGGCCTCATTCGCCCACAGGGTGCCTGTGTGCCAATCAGAAAGAGGGGCTGCATCTGGGCAGGTGCCAGTGCTGGCTGGCCAGGTGGTCAGTGGTACTTTCATGCAGGGAAATGAATGCCTCCTGGTAAATGGAACACAGTGTTAGTCTCAGCCCTGCTTGTCCACCCTCCTAGCCACCTGCGTATGGTGTACATCTTATACAACCTTCATGGCAACCCTGCCGCAGGATGTCATCTGCTTGTACCTTGAGATCTACCATGGGTTAGTCACCCTCCAGTGTGTTCTCATAGCTCTTTGGACACATCACTAATCACACTTCAACTCTGTCATAATTCACTTTTGGTTTATCTGAATCTCCACTGAAATGCATGATTTTTAAAGAAAACAGTAGGGGTTTTTCCCAGACAAACTTTTCCCAGACAGCACTTTCGGGGCAGGGCGCAGTGGCTCATGCCTGTAATCCCAGCACTTTGGGAGGCGGAGACAAGAGGATTGCTTGAGCCCCAGTGTTCAAGACCAGCCTGGACAACTTGACAAGACCTCGTCTCTACAATAAATAAAAAAATTAGTCAGGCATGGTGGCACATGGTTCCAGCTACTTGGAAGGCTGAAGCAGAAGGATCACCAGAGACCAGCAGGTTGAGGCTGCGGTGGCCATGAGCGTATCATTGTACTTCAGCCTAGGCGACAGAGTGAGACTCTGATTCAAAACAAACAAAAAACCCCAGCAGTTTTCTAAACTGATGCTGGTCAGTGACATCGTGGTCACCAGTCTATCAGCAAAATGAGGGCCATGGTTAGAATATTCTATCAAAATTAAATTCCTTCTATAGAAAAGTTGTCCCTATTTTTTTATTCTATTATTCTGACATTTTAGTATTTTAAAGATGATAATAAAAGATAGTAGGTTCTCATTGTTTAAGTTCCCAACTGGGCAAAATAAAATGTTTGTTAATATATTGCTAGTCCCTAAAGTTTTGTTTAGTTGGTTATTTTATGCTTTTTATCACATAGAAAATCTGAACACGTGGGAAATCACTGCTTCAAAATAAAGTCTAGTGTCCTAATCCTTGTGTCCCCAGTATCTAGCACAGAGTAGGCACTGGGGACACGAGGTAAATGTCGGTTGAATTAATCCCTATATTGGTCAAAACACAGCAAATATTTCAGACAGAATCATTTAGGTTCTTCTCATTGTTCACTTTGCTTATATTTTTAAGTAAACGCATACAGTCACACAAAGGGACAAACAAAACCTTAAAGGCCATGTGAGCTCACCCTTGGAAACACAGTAATCATATTCTGTCAGAAACATACATTATATATACTCCAAGATGCATACTAACCCAAGCTATCTTCTAGAACATAAGGAATGGTGTGAGGCCATCTGTAGTTTTCTCCGATAATGGAATTTCTATCTTGTACCTGTCAAAAATAAATTGGGCTAATTAAACGAATTGGGCAAAAACTTTTGAAACAATCAATACTTAATCCAGAAATAAGCTCAAACATACGTGTGTATATGTGTGTGTGTGTAGCCCTACTCTTATTATAGTATAACAAAGTTTCTAGGAAAAAAATTACTAATTTTTATCATTAATTTCATTGACAAAGTTGGAGAAGGAATTATGTAAAAAATGATTGTTGGAAAATTGAACTATAAGTATTGGTAGAAGCCGGGCTCGGTGGCACAGCCTGTAATCCTGCACCTTGGGAGGCAGAGGTGAGTGGATTGCCTGAGCCTGCGGGTTCGAGACCCGCCTGGGCAACTTGGTGAGACCTCATCTCTACAATAAATCAAAAAATTAGCCGGGCGTGGTAGCGCGCACCTGTCGTTCCAGCAACTTGGAAGGCTGAGGCGGAAGGATCGCCGGAGCCCAGCAGATCGTGGCTGCGGTGGCCGGGAGCGGCCACTGCACTCCAGTCTGGGCGACAGAGTAAGACTACAACTCAAAAAAAAAAAAAAAGTATTGGTAGATTTATAGGTTAGTATCCTACACTGGAGAGTTAAAATATCCAAGAAGAAAGTGATAACAAAACCTCAACAATTTGGACCTCACAATATCAAAAAAAGTCATGCATGAGCTGGGCCAAAGTTTTCAAAAATTTTTAAAGAATTTTACATTTATAATAGAAAATTAATAATATTTGACTAATGTATCCATCCAGTCAACAAATTAAATATTGTTCTAGAGAATAGAGATTCCTTAGTAATAAAACTACCAAAGTCTGTACCTTCATAGAGCTTATATTTCATAAGGGAGACAGGCAGTGTAAGAGAAAAGAAATATATTTTTTTTCTTTTATGAGACAGGGTCTTACTCTGTCACCCAAGCTGAAGTGCAGTGGTGCAGTGCCAGCTCACCACAGCCTCAACTTACTGGGTTCAGGCTATCCTCCTACCTCAGCCTCCCAAGTAGCTGGGACTACAGGTGCACACCATCACACTTAGCTAATTTTTGCATTTTTTGTAGAAATGAGGCCTCTCAGACTCCTAGGTTCAAGAAATCCTCCCACCTAGGCCTCCCAAAGTGCTGGGATTATAAGCATAAACCCCTATTCCCAGGCAGAAAATAAATAAATATTTAAACAGGATGAATTTAATAGTTGTAGGGCACCAGGCGTAGTGGTTCACGCTTGTAATCCCAGCACTTTAGGAGGCGGAGGCAAAAGGATTGCCTGAGTCCAGGGGTTTGAGACCTGCCTGGGCAACTTGATGAGACCTCGTCTCTGCAAAAATAAAAAAATTAACTGGACTTGGTGGCGTGCACCTGTAATTCCAGCTACTTAGGAGGCTAAGGCAGAAGGGTCACCTGAGCCCAGAGGGTCGAGGGTGTGGTGGCCGTGAGCGTGCCCCTGCACTCCAGTCTGGGCGACAGAGTGAAACTCTGACTCAAAAAAAAAATAGTTGTGGGGAAAATTCAAAAGAGACATATAGACAAGAGTAAAGGGATGGGGGGATATGTGAGATAAAGTGGTCAGGACAGGTCTTTCTGAAGGGATGACATTTAAGGTAAAAGAGGAATGACAAGAACGGACCAGGACTGAAAGAGGGCCCTGGGAAGATGGTTTCAGGAGAAAGGAACAGTAGTTGCGCTGAGGAGGAAGCATACTTGGTAGGTTTTGAGTTAATGTTGAGATCAGCAACCTAATGAGCGAGGAGAGAAAATGGATGAGATGAGAGAAGAGAAAAGATAGGAGAGGGAAGCAGGAGTTGAGTCGTACAAGGCCTTGAGTCACGCAGGGCTAAATCTGAAGACTATTCTAAACGCAACAGAGAGCTGTTGAAGAGTTTTAAGTCAAATGTGAAGTGATGTCATTGCCTTTTAATTAATTTTTAATTAATTATTTTTTAAAGACAGATTCTCACTGTCACCCAAGACGTGAACATAGCTCACTGCAGCTTCAAACACCTGGGCTCAAGGGATTCTCCCACCTCAACCTCTCAAGTACCTGGGACTATGGGTGTGGGCCACCACACCTGGCTAATTTTTTTTTTTTTTTTTGTAGAGACAGGGTCTTGCTATATTGCCCAGGCTGGTCTCCAACTCCTGGCCTCAAGGCTATCCTCCGGCGTCTCATTGCTTATTTTAAAGATGACTTTGAGGCTAGGCTCAGTGGCTCACACCTGTCATCCTAGCACTTCGGGAGGCCAAGGCAGGAGGATCACTTGAGCCCAAGAGTTCAAGACCAACCTAGATAGCATAGTGAGAACTCGTCTCTACAAAAAATTAACTGGGCATGGTGGCACAAGCCTGTAGTCCTAATTACTTGGGAGGCTAAGGCAGAAGGATCGCATAAGCCCAGGAGGTTGAGGCTTTGAAGAGCTGTGATGGTGCCGCTGCACTCCAGCCTGAGTGGTAGAGTGAGACCCCAACTCAAAAAAAAAAAAAAAAAAAAAAAAAAAAGAAATAATAATGCTTATGATAGTCAATATTTAAGTCGCTCTAATCTATATGAAAGGTACCTATGTTCATCAGTGTCATGATGGCTAGATAAGAAGCAGCACTCTTTAAGAATAGGTTTGCTGGCCAGGCTCGGTGGCCCAGCCTGTAATTCCGCGCTTTGGGAGGCCGAGGTGAGTGGATTGCCTGAGCCCGCGGATTCGAGACCAGTCCGGGCAACTTGGTGAGACCATGTCTCTACAATAAAATAAAATATAATAAAAATTAGCCGGGCATGGTAGCACGCGCCTGTAGTTCCAGCTACTTGGAAGGCTGAGGCGGAAGGATCGCCGGAGCCCAGCAGGTCGAGGCTGTGGTGGCCAGGAGAGGCCACTGCTCTCCAGTCTGGACGACAGAGTGAGACTCCAACACACGCACACACAAAAAAGAGTAGGGTTGCAAGCACTTTTACTTGGCAACCCATTTTAGTTGAGATGAGTCGAAGTTGAGATGAATCAAAGTCACAAAATCAACTTATTTTTTCTTAAAGGATTATTGTAGTTGTTACCTATTTCTGCATAATAAATTTCCACAAATATAATATCTTAAAGCAACATATGAGGAGAACCCCCCCAAAACCTGGAATTTATTAATAAAAAATTGTGTATTTATTCTTACATGTTTAAAATTCAGTCACCTTCAAAGTATTCTCTGTTTGATGCAAGACACCTATCAGAATGCTTTTTCCACTGCTCGGAACAGTTTTGAATTTGTCAAGTTTGATGCCTTTTAGTACTTCTGCCACCTTTTGCTTCACCTTTTCCACATGGGCAAAACGTTTCCCTTTGAGGACTTTTTTCATCCGGGAAACAACAACAAAAAAAGATGCTTGAAGCAAGATTGGGTGAAAAGGAAGGGCGGATGGAGAACAGGGATCATGTCATTTTTGGTCAAAAACTGCTGAACACTCAGCGCAGCGTGGACAGGTGTGCTGATAAATCACCTATCATGAAATGGACACATGTGTTGAAAGAATCTCCAAAGAAAAATTCACTGACGCCGAACACAGTCTCTCACAACAACGCTAGCTGGTACACTGATGGCGATGGATTCCTAGAACACCTACCCAGTGGGGGGGCCTGCCCTCCAAAAGATAATTACAGGTTTTTTGGATTCTCCTTCATACATTCATTGTTTCACAGTCAAGAGTCACCCAGTTAGCCAGGTCTTCTGCTTTACAAGGCTGCAACCCAGGTGTCATTCAGGGCTGCAACCTTACCCGAGGCTTAACTGGGAAGGATATGTCTCTACACTCACGTGGTTTTTGGCAGCATACAGGTCATTACAGATTGCAAGACTGAGGATCTCAGTTTCTTGCTGGATCTTATGGCTGGGAAAGTGCCCCCAGTTCCTTGTCATGTGGCCTTCCCAACATGGTCACTTGCCTCATGAAAGTCAGCAAAGGAGGAAGACTCCTAGCAAAATGGATCATAATTTTTGTTTGTTTTTAAAATATCTATTTCTTATGGTAAAAAAACCTGATTCATTGAAGACGTTTACAAATTCAGTTTAAGTTTTGCTTCAACTAGATTGAATCTGTGAGGTCTTATTTTTTTTTTATTTTATTTTATGTATTTTTTATTTTTTTATTTTTATTTTTTTGAGTTGGAGTCTCACTCTGTCCCCCAGACTGGAGTGCAGTGGCCGATCCCAGCCACCGCAGTCTCGACCTGCTGGGCTCCGGCGATCCTTCTGCCTCAGCCTTCCAAGTAGCTGGAACTACAGGTGCGCGCTACCACACCCGGCTCATTTTGATTTATTGTAGAGATGAGGTCTTGCCAAGTTACCTGGGTGGGACTCGAACCCGCGGGCTAAGGCAATCCACTCACCTCAGGCTTCCAAAGGCGCGGAATTACAGGCTGAGACACCGAGCCCGGCAGAGGTTTTATTTTTAAATGAAAGTGTCATATTGTTCCAATAATGAAAATCAATCAGATCAATAAGGCTAAGACATATCTGATGAGTTACAGTGGCTTTAACTAAACAGAAATTTGAGTAATGAAAGATGAAGACAGTATTATACCATCCCTTTGAGGACAATGTATTCATTGAATAAATGTGTCACTTTGATTCTGTACCGTTAGAAATAGTTGGGTTTACCAGGCACAGTGACTTGTGCTTGAAAGGCTGAGGAGGGAGGATCACTTGAGCTCAGGAGTTTAAGACCAGCCTAGGCAACATAGCAAAACCTCATCTCTACAAAAAATAGAAAAACTAGTCAGGCATGGTAATGTGCACCTGTAGTCCCAGTTACTTGGAAGGCTGAGGCGGAAGGATCACCTGAGCCCAGCTAGTCGAGGCTGCAGTGAGCCATGATCGTGCCACTGCACTCCAGCCTGAGAGACTCAAAAAAACAAAACAACAACAACAACAAGATGACTAGGCTTAGCAAAACCCATACTGTCCAATAATTCTCACTCTGTATTTAGGTTGCAGTGAATAACAGATTTTTTTCTTTACATTGTTTTAACTCACCCCATCAAGCCTGATGTCTCCCTCAAAAAGATCCAGACCCAAACCTAAGCGTGAAGATAAAAATTCATGTTAGCAAACTGGATGCAAACTCTTCACATAACAGATGATGTAAAAAAGAAAAGAAAAGAAAAGAAAATCCACAAACCTTCATTGATATCAAATATGTCTTGGTCAATTCCACCATCTATATCTTTGACTGAAATAACAAAGAAAAAAACACATTGAACATTATGTTTATAAAGCAGAAAATAGTTATCATTCATATAATCAGAAATAAGCAAGTTTCTTTTGCCTTAGGTTAATGACTACTAGATTCTGATTCAACATATACTGATTGACAGATTGATTGAGAGCCTCCCATAAGCCAAACTGAAGGTTTTTACAAACACTCTGTACTATCCACATTCCTTGCATGCCAAATGACTTTAGGAATAAGAAATTGGTCAGTTCATACATTATTAAGCTTTATTTGAAAGACTAGACTAGATAACTAGGTAAAGTAGGAAACAAATTTGGTCAAATCGGCCCAATCTAAGTGTGTGTGTGTGTGTGTGTGTGTGTGTGTGTGTGTGTGTGTGTGTGTAGTATACCTCAAAATTATCAAGCAAAATTCTTAAACTAAACTTGAATTACTCTTTTAAATTGCAAGGGGATGGATAACATGACCAAATCTCTAAGTGTGCAACTGAATCAGAGTAGACTGTGGTGTCAGATCTATTAGACTTGACACAAAATAGCAAAAACAATAATAAATGGCATTTATAGAATGTCTACACATCTGTCACTGTGTTTGGTCTTTCCTATCTCACCATCTGTCTAGGACTTGGAACACGAAAAATAAAGTGTCCCTCCATTAATCAAGATAAACCAGTGTTAGATCAAAGGTCAATGCAATTATGCATAAATTGTACAGGTTGATGTTTAGCATTAAATGCGTCCTAGGTTCTCCATAACCTAGAGCAAAACTGAAAATAGACTCACCAAAGCTTTCTGGAGTTTGCTGGGAAACAAATACATAAAAAAAACATATTATTGTGATGTCCATGATATAAATGGTCTTCTTGGTTTCAATTTACATCTAGCCATTTGTTGTTTGATTTTTGATTCATATTATAGATTACTTTCTGGCATATGTTCAAGACAGCTAACATTGACCCAAAGATCTTCTCATTTCATATAGAAAATGAAACTGCCTGTTAAATGCATTTGAAAGTGAAGGAAACAAGAAACCAACTTCAAAAATTGAAAAAAAGAAAGAAAGAAAAGAACATTAGACCCTAGCCCTCTAATAAGTGTTCACTTTGCACAAGATTTTTCTAAAGGGTTTAGGAGCAATGTTAGAAAAAATCTAATAATTTACTTCTAATGTTGTAATAATATTGTAATTTACAATGATCTTTTAAAAAGAAATTTTAGCCAGGCTCGGAGGCTCAGCCGGTAATCCTGAGACTTGGGAGGCTGAGGTGAGTGGATTGCCTGAGCCCACAGGTTCGAGACCTGCTTGGGCAACTTGGTGAGACCTCATCTCTACAATAAATCAAAAAATCAGCCGGGTGTGGTAGTGCGCGCCTTTAGTTCCAGCTACTTGGAAGGCTGAGGCGGAAGGATCGCTGGAGCCCAGCAGGTCGAGGCTGTGGTGGCTGGGATCGGCCACTGCACTCCAGTCTGGGCGACAGAGTGAGACTCCAACTCAAAAAAAAAAAGAAATTTTATTCAAAACCCCTTTCATCATATTTACTTTCATATTTTCCCAGGGTTCTGTCTTCAAAGACAATATCAGATATTTAAGAAAAAAAAATCAATGCTTATATTTTGTGATGGAATTTTTTTTTTCTGGAAATAGGTTCTCCACAAATGGCCAATGAAACTCAGACTACATGCCCAATGGAAAAAAAACGAAGTAAGTCTGAGAAATGTCTTAGTGTAATCTAGTAAAATAGCTCTTAGGATAGTCTGAGTTGTTTTACTGGCATTATGAACCAAGATAATTCAGTTTACCTTCCGGGTACTCAGACTATCTGTAAAATATGGCAATACCTGCTTTGTGTGGGTATTGGGAGGGTTATATGATATAATGTGAAGGTACTGTGTAAACTGTAATAAATCGCCACAAAAGCGTAAAGTACAATTTTATTCAAAGACAGTTTACATATCCAAATACTAGAATCTTTTAAAGTGCTTAACAAAATATGAATATGGTTGGACATGGTGGCTCACAACCCCTATAAACCCAGCACTTTGGAAGGCCAAGATTGCTTCAGTTCCAGAGTTCAAGGTTAGCCTGGGCAACATAGTAAGACCTTGTCTCTACAGAAAAATTAATAAAATAGCTGAATGTGGTGATGCATGCCCGTCGTCCCAACTACTCAGGATGCTGAGATAGGAAAATCACCTGAGCCCAGGAGTTTGAGGGTTTGGTGAGCCCTGAGCCATGATTGTGTCACTGCACCACAGCCTGGATGACAGAATGAGACTCCGACTCAAAAAAAAAAGTGAGTATGAACTGGATGAATAGCTACCATTATTTATACCCACACACAGGCACACACTCACCAAGGAATGCCAAGCCATCTGCAGAATACAGTTATCAAGGATTTGTTCCTAGTTACCGTTTTAACATATGTTAATCAGTATCTCTTGTTTGCAGTTCTCTAGTTCCCATTCATATAATATCACTTCAATACAATAACTGCTACCTGAAAATCACAACTAAAGGTTTTCCCAGAGGCATTTGGCATTTTGTTTAAAAAACTGGGTGGATTTGTGATACAAACTATCTGTTAGAAAAGATTAGTTCAATTGTAGAGAAGTTATTCTAAATTGATGAAGAAATAGAAACCTCATGTTACAAAACCTTATAAGCATTGACTGTGCCTTTGTCATTCATTCATGTCTCAAGTTACTATAGCAGCAATCCACATTTCATTCAACAGTAAAAATAGAATGATACTCAAAATTCACATTTCCCATCTCATCCAAAGAAAACTTGTTACACAACAATAAAGCTGAAAGGAAAACGTGACCTTAATATGTCAATGTCTCTGCTCTGATGGGGCTATGTCTCAATCCCTATACCCTCCCCTCTAAAAATAAACATTCCTTTGATATTAACATTTTGAAATTTACAAAAACAAAAACTGAACAGTCGTAAGCAATCAATATCAACAGTCCCAAATCTTTCTAGTTGTTTTCCATACATTGTGTTCTTACCAAGCCAGAAATCACGAGAAGAGAGTCAAAGAACAGAAACCAAGACAGATTCCATAGACGCATGTTGTAGCTTCCAGCTGAAAGTTACAAACTGCGACAGAGTAGATCTGACTTCATAAAAGGAAAACATAACTTTCAGCCTTTGATCTAAATGATTCATATTGCAGGTCAGCTCACTGCTGTAGTAACAGCTCCAATCAACAAGTTAAAGTCCACTGTCCCTAACCACTGTCCACTTCCGCAGCACTACGGAATTGTCTTGTTGGTAGTTTTTTTTTGTTTTTCCTGCATCAACATTCAGCAGTTAAGTGCCTGGCTGAGAGTTGTTATTGAAATACCTTCTCCAAGGTATATGTACTGGTTGATCCTCAAGACCATTAAATGCTGTTTGAGCAAAATAAAATATTAAATTAATTTGTAATCTTGATCTTTCCATAAACATTTATGAACCTCCTCCTGCTCATATAGCCTTGTGCTTCTTAAATATACCCATTTATGCCCACTACTTTTTATCATTCACTTACTGAATAAAAATTTATTGAGTGTCTACAACTTACTGAGTTTTTAAATCCATGAGTATGCTAGAAATTCGGCATTTTTGATATTCAGATATAAAGTTGGAAAACAGCAACATATATCACTCCTGAAAATTCCTACTAACCAAACATAGGTGGGAGGTATATTAGAAATGGTCACTGGTTTTCTAGTAAAATAAACTTTCCAATCTGTTTCTTAATTTTGTCTCACTTTTCTCTTCTTTTCTTGGGATAGTCTCTCTAGGGACAACCTATCCTCTCAGTTCTCATGGTTTCATTTTCAACTTACATGTGATGCGGGGCAATATAATGCTTTTGAAATATTAATTCAACCGTTTTTCCTTCCCCTCTCCAGCTTGGTCTTCTCCCCATACCGTGCTAATAGGAAGGATATCAAGAGACTTGTAGCATAAACAAAGAATTTGCAAGAATTGGGAGGCTGATTCTTGAATGAACACCAGCAA
>NW_007113559.1:63160-66367 GCF_000164805.1 Carlito syrichta | reverse complement strand
GATTGCCTGAGCCCACAGGTTTGAGACCAGCCTGGGCAACTTGGCGAGATCTTGTCTCTACAATAAATAAAAGAATTAGCTGGGCATGGTGGTGTGTGCCTGTAGTTCCAGCTACTTGGAAGACTGAGGCGGAAGGATTGCTGAGTCCAACAGGTCAAGGCTGTAGTAGCCGTGAGCGGTCCACTGCACTCAAGCCTGGGTGACAAGGAAAAAAGGGGGAAAGTGAAAAACTGTAGGTATAGATCCGTTCTTCACTTGCCCCTGAAACCCTCCAGATAGTGTAGAATCCAAAATCAGATGGACCCCGTTGGTATTGCAGCCAGAGTACCAGGGCAGTTGACTAAAATAATTTCTTCTTCCTCTAGAAATCTAGAAATCTAGAGAAAGAAAATGAAGGTCTTTTCTCTCTCAAGGCCTTCAACTGATTGGATGAGACCCATCCACATTTGAATGGAGCGTAATCTCTTTTATTCAAAGTACACTGACTTTAGTCTCATCTAACAAAAAGTCCCTTCACAGTGACATTTAGACTAGTGTTTAACCAAATATCTGGGTACCATAGCCTAGACTAGTTGACACATTAAGTTAACCATCACAGTTAAACTTTTTTTGGGGGGGAGCAAATTCTTTATTCTCGTTCATTCATGGAACAGCTACTGGCCACACCAGAAGCTGTTATTGTCATCACTTAAACAAATGACTTGACTGCCAAACACAGAGCCTTGACTGAAGGCAAAGATGGTCTCTGTCATCGCCATGATCAGCATGAACAGCATCACAGTCACAGCCTTGATACTAAGAAAATAGGAAATGACCAGGAGTAACCCTTCAGATTTCAAGAAGCCAACTGAGGCAGTGAAGGAAAATTCTATTCCTACAAGGGATGTTCCCACTTCAAACCCCTGGATTGACTCTATATTCCTGGATTGAGGCTTTATGCTGGAAATTGGCCCACAAAAGAACAGTGAGGAAAAAAAAAATTGCTGTAGTATGAATAGGTAAACAACTTCCTCCCACCACTACAAAGGGATAAAAGGACTGCCAGATGGCTTGTAAGGTTTGGCAACCTTAACCTAGCTCAGATGACTTCACACCATTACGAATTCTCCCCAGACTAGAACAACTCTAGAGTGGGCATCAACTGACTCTGTGAAGAAAAGACTGACCCTGGAGGGTGCTCCCAAATTGACAGCTCTATGTCAACTTCATGGGACTATCAAAGGAGCTTTACTCCCTCAAACTCAAGTCCAGCTTACTGCCCCTGTAGTTCAGGCCTGCAAACATCTGGAAGAAGGGAGTCATCACTCCCTCTACCATGCTTTGACTGCATCTATGTATGAAACTCATGACCCAAGATTATATTTATTTATTTCTATATCTGCCTCCTTCTCAAAGGAACTAGGAAGCAAGTTCATTGAAATGTGTAACCCAGCATTGGCATATAGTGTTTGGTAAATGTTTGTTGAAAGAAATAAAAATAACCTATTGAAAAATCAATGTCCCTCTGTGTATTATCTTCATACCTTATCTCTGCTAGGCACATACATTCAAATGCTTATAAAATTACATATTTTTTTTAGCCAGGTTCGGTGGCTCAGCCTGTAATCCCGTGCCTTTGGGAGGCTGAGGTGAGTGGATTGCCTGAGCCCACGGGTTCGAGACCTGCCTGGGCAGTGAGACCTCATCTCTACAATAAATCAAAAAATCAGCTGGCCGTGGTAGTGCATGCCTGTAATTCCAGCTACTTGGAAGGCTGAGGCGGAAGGATCGCCGGAGCCCAGCAGGTCGAGGCTGTGGTGGCCGGGAGCGGCCACTGTACTCCAGTCTGGGCAACAGAGTGAGACTCCAACTCAAAAAAAAAAAAAAAAAAAGATAGTTTAAAAAAAAAAAATTACATATTTTTGTTCAGCAAGAACTAGTATTCCCCACTAGGAAGTAATGCAAGGCTTTGTTGTGACATATTATAAGCTTCCTGTGTACACATGGCTGCTTCATGACTTGATTGGGCCAAATCAAACTTATGTGCAAAATCAAAAAAGGATGATTCCCAGGAGTAGGATCATGTGTGCCTAACACTAACATAGCTTAAAAAGTCATTCATGGGACTTCCTGTTGGACATGGAAGAAGTCAATTCTCTGTCCTAACAACAAGTAAAAAGCTGAACACACTGAAAAATCAACAACTCTTCTTAGATTTAGAAAAGAAGTGAGGTTACAGGGCAAACTGCTGCCCCCAAAATTGGAGGCACCAGCAGGTGAATACAGAGAATCACAACAGGGTAGAAACTCACACAAGGAACCAGGAATTGGTACTAGGAAGGAAAACCTGAACTATCATTGAAAAATTGCTGAAGGGTTGGTCAGTGTGGAGGAGTCCAAGTGAAAAAACCTACAGGGAAACCAGCCATGGGGAAGGAGTTGGGGAGCACTTTTTTGTGAGTTTTACTTTTAGGGGTTCTATCAGGTCCACAGTGAACATCAGAGAAAAATCCCCTTGTGATTCCAGCAGAGAGGGGAAAAGAAACAATTTTGAAAACTACCAGAGCCCTATATTCTCCTTGGCAAGGTATGCCCTAAGGAAAAACTGGTTAACCAAAGCCCAACCTGGTGGGCTTTATCAGAGCCTAACAGACCTGAGGGAAAGAAAATACACTGGCTGGCACCAATCTTCCACGCGCAGAAAGGCACATACCCAACTCCGGTCCAGTCTGCTCATGCACGTGGGAGAAGGCAAAGCCCACTGTAGACATCCTAGCCCACCTAAGGAGATGTGAGTGGGGAGGTCTGAGAAGCACATGTGAAGTTCACTGTCTAGAAGCTCAGGCTCACTCAAAGGCCTAATGACAGGACTATAGAATGCTTCCCCTCCCCCACACCTTACCACCACATTCATGAAGATCTATTGACAGCAATGCCTTTTAGCCAGTACATTTTGTCCATTTACAAAGAAAAAATTACAAGACATACTAAAGGCAAAAACACAATTTGAAGAGACAGAGATAGCATCTGAACCTGACTCAGATATAACACGGATGTTAAAATTATCGGACCAGGGATTTAAAACAACTATTGTTAATTTGCTGAGGGCACTCATGGGTAAATTACATAGCATGCAAGAAGCCGGGCTCGGTGGCTCAGCCTGTAATACCAGCACTTTGGGAGGCTGAGGTGAGTGGATTGCCTGAGCCCACGGGTTCGAGACCTGCC
>NW_007113559.1:42796-63140 GCF_000164805.1 Carlito syrichta | reverse complement strand
GGCCGGGACGGCCACTGCACTCCAGTCTGGGTGACAGAGTGAGACTCCAACTCAAAAAAAAAAAAAAAAAAACATAGCATGCAAGAACACATGGGTAATGTCAGCAGAGAGGGAATTCTAAGAAAGAACCAAAAAGAAACTTTAAAGATAAAAAATACTGTAGCAGAAATAAAGAATGCCTTTGATGGGTTTATTAGTAGACTGGATACAGCTGAGGAAAGAATCTCTGAGCTTGAGGATATCTCAATAGAAACTTTCAAAACTGAAAACATTCTGAAAAAAGACTGAAAAAAAAAAAACAAAACAGAATACCAGGGGTGCCAAAAACTGTATACACAGTTTAAGAGATGTTATCTTTTTCTTTTCAAAGTTGGATTGAATTATGGTAGCAATGTGTAGTATGACATTCACTCAAAAGATGGCATTAATCAAATGAATGCAACATCACCACGCACCAGGCAGGACAAAGAAAATGGCAGAAGCATGACTGTCATTCAAGGAGGGCAAGACCATTTTGAAGCGGTATTTGAAATTTGAGAATATTGTGGAAGTACAACAACCATGGGGCGTGAGTATGCAACAGAATCTCCAACACACCTAACAATGGCACACATTCATGAGAATTTTGAGACACATGGTACTATGTGTGATGTGCACAAGGAAAGGTCCAGGAGGCCTCGCACAGCAAGTCCTGCAGTAGTTCACCATAATCAGAAGTGTCTGGACACGGATGGTAAACACTTTGGGCACCTCTTGTAATTGCAGAAGTCAAACGTAACTTGTATTCATCTTTTGTTATCAGTATATATTGATTATCACAATTTTAATACAGTTTTTCCTTTCTTAGAATGTGTGTATATTTTTTGGCACCCTCTGAAATGAAGAACTGTGGGACAGCTGTAAAAGATCTCACACACGCATGATGAGAACACTAGAGGAGATGAAAAAGAGAAAGGAACAGGATACATATTTAACATAATGGCTCGGAATTCTTCCCAAATTAATGTCAGACACCATACCACAGATCTACAAAGCTCAGAGAACACCAAACTGAATAAATACCAAAAATCTATACCTACACATATTATTTTCGAACTACAGAAAATCAAAGATAAAGAAAAAAAAACTGAAAGAAGCCAGAGGAAAGAAATCTTACTTATAGAGGAACAAAGGTCAGGATTACATCAGAATTATCCTCAGAAATTATGCAAACAAGAGTAAGGCCAGGAGCAGTGGTTCATGTCTGTAATTCTAGCTCACTGGGAGGCCAGGGCAGGAGGAGCACTTGAAGCCAGGTGCCAAGACCAGCTGGGCAGCATAGCAAGACATTTTCTCTAAAACATAAAAATTCAACAATCAGCAGAGGTATGAGCCTGTACTCCTAGATACTCAAGAGGCTGAGGCAGGACGATCCCCTGAGCCCAAGAGTTCCAGGCAGCTGTGAGTTATGATTGCATCACTGCACTGCAGCCTGGCAAGAAGTAAGACCCTGTCATAGGAAAAAAAAAAAAAGAGGAGTGAAAAAGTATTCAAAAAACTTCTTTAGAGAGAAAGAAAATGATATAGATTAGAAACTTGGATCTGCATCTAGAAAGGAATAACAGGAGAAGGAATAAGCAAAAGTAAAATAAAAACATTAATTTCGGCTGGGCTCGGTGGCTCAACCTGTGATCCCAGCACTTTGGGAGGCCGAGGTGAGTGGATTGCCTGAGCCTGCGGGTTCGAGACCTGCCTGGGTAACTTGGCGAGACCTCATCTCTACAATAAATCAAAAATTGAACTGGGCGTGGTAGCGCGCGCCTGTAGTTTCAGCTACTTGGAAGGCTGAGCCCAGCAGGTCGAGGCTGCGGTGGCCGGGAGTGGCCACTGCACTCCAGTCTAGGTGACAGAGTGAGACTCCAACTCAAGAAACCCCCCAAAAACCCATTAATTTTACATATTCTTAAACGATCTAATAAATAACAGTGTCCAAAAGAATGTATTTGATTATATATTCACATATATATGCTTGTGTATGTTTATGTACAAATGAAATGAGTAACAGCAATGATACGAGGATGGAAGGGAGGAATTGGGATTATTTTGTTATTATAAGGTATTCACACTACCCATGAAGTGGTATAGTGTTATTTAAAAGTGGACTTGCATTAATTGTAAATGTATATTGCTAACTTTAGGGCAGCACTTTAAAAAAAAGTTACAAAGGCAGTACAACAGATATACTAAAGAATGAGAGAAAATGGGATTGTATAAAATGCTCAATTAAGACCACAAAAGGTGGAAAAAGAATACAAGATCAAAACAGGAACAAAGAAAAAGGACAGCAAATAGAAAACAGTAACAATTTTGGCAGATGTCCATCCAACTGTATCAATAATCACTTAGGACATCAATGGCCTAAATGTATCAATTAAAAAACAGAGTTTGTTACAGTAGATAAAAAAAGACATGTTATCTATAAGAAACCCACTTTAAATATAAAGACATATAGATTAAAAGCAAACAAATGAAGACAGACATATTATGATTTCTTTAGTCAAAAGAAAGCAGGAATAGCTACGTTAATTTTAGACAGAACAAAGAAGCTTAACAGGGAAAAAGAGGGGCATTACATAATAATAAAAGGATCAATTCTCCAAAAAAAGTAACAATCCTTGATGTGTACGCAACTAACAACAGAGTATCAAAATACATACGTATGCAAAAAATGATGAAAAATAGATAAATCAATTATTATAGTTGTAGACTTTAAAACCTCTCTATCAGAGAAGAACAGGTCCAGTAGGCAGAAAAATCGGTAAGGATGCCATTGAACTCAACAAAGTCATCAATCAACTGGACATAATGGACAAACACAGACTGCTTCATCCAATAACAGCAGAACACACATTCTTCTCAAGCTTACATAGATTTTCATCAAGACAATCTTGTATTCTCATCCATAAAACACACTTTAAGAAATGTAAAAGAATTGCTATCAAGCAAAGTCTACTTGCAGACCACAATCGAATTGAAGTAGAAATCAATTATAGAAAGATAGCTGGAAAATCAAAAACACTTGGAGATTAAACACACTTCTAAATAACACATGGACCAAAGAAAAAAATCTCAAGAAAAATTTTAAAATATTTTGAGCTAAATAAAAATGAAAACACGACTGATCAAAATTTGTGAAAACAGTGCCTAGAAAGAAATGTATAGCATTGAATGCATATATTAGAAAAGAAGACTGAAAAAAAAGAAGAAAGAAAAAGAGGTAGAAAGAAAGAAAAGAAGACTCTAAAATCAATCACCTAAGTTTCTGTTTTAGGAAGCTGATAAAAAGAAGAGCAAATTAAATCCAAAGAAAGCATAAGAAAAGAAACAGGGGTTGGGCGGTGGGGGACACAACATCAGTAAGGGTACCTGATCTCAAACCAGGCAGTGTGAGGACCAAAGAGAGGCCCAAACTTTACCTGCATGATGACCACTTGTGTACCTAATCCTGAATCGTACCCCACATCTTTAAAATTAAAAAAAAGAAACAATAAAAATTGGAGCAGAAATCAATGAAACTGAAAATAGGAAATTAATAGAGAAAATCGATGAAAACAAAAACTTTCTTTGACAAGATCAATAAAATTGATAAGTCTCTAGCCAGTATAACTAAGAAAAAGGTCACAGAATACTAACATTCAAAATGAAAAGGCAGATGCCACCACTACAGATCCCATGGACATTAAAATGAGAATCAAGGAATTCTATGAACAACTCTGTGCCCATAAATTTGATACCCAGATGAAATGTACCAATTCCTTGAAAGATACAGTCTACCAATGTTCACACTACAGGTAATGGACAATCTTAATAATCCTATATCTATTAAAGATATTGAATCTACTGCTTAATAGTTTTCCAAAACAGAACTCTCCAGGCCCAAATAGGTTCACTGGTGAATTCTACCAAATGTTTAAGGGAGAAATTATACCGATTCTCTTTAATCTTTTTCAGAAGATAGATGCTGAGTGAATACTTCCTGTATGAAGCTAATATTACCCTAATACCAAAACCAGACAAAGACATTATAAGACAAGAAAAACTACAGATCAGTATCTCTCATAAACAGAGATGCAAAAATCCTCAACAAAATATTAGGAAGTCCAATTCAACTATGTATAAAAAGAATGATAGACCATGACCAAGTGGAATTTATCCCAGATATACAAGGCTGGCTCAACATTCCAGAAACATTATGTAAAAAACTCTTAAAACTTAACAACAATAATAAAACAACAATCAACTAAAATATTGACCAACCTTAATAGATACCCCAACAAAAAAGACATACAGATGGCAAATGAGCATATAAAATATGCTCTACATCATACGTCATCCAGGAAATTTAAATTAAAACAATAATGAGATACTGGCTGGGCACAGTAGCTCAGCCTGTAACACCAGCACTTTGGGAGGCCAAGACGAAATCCAGAAGTTCGAGATCAGCTTGGGCAACTTGGTGAGACCTCGTCTGTACAATAAATCACAAAAACTAGCCGGGCATGGTAGGCATGCATCTGTACTTCCAGCTACTTGGAAGGCTGAGGTGGAAGGATCACCTAAGCCCAGCAGGTCGAGGCTGCAGTGGTCGTGAGCGTGCCACTGCACTCCAGTCTAGGCAACAAGAGTGAGACTCCAACTCAAAAAATTTAAAAAATAAAACAATAATGAGATACTGCTACAAACCTAATTAGAAGGGCCAAAACCCACAACACTGACAATACCAAATGCTGATGAAGATATGGAGCAACAGGAACTCTCATTGATTGCTGGTGGAAGTGCAAAATGGTACAGCCACATTGGAAGACAGCTTGACAGTTTCTAACAAAACATACCCTTATTATATTCTGATTTCTCTTCAGAGCATATAAATCTTTTGCCCTTAAACATACACTCACCATATTATCCAGCATTCGTGCTCCTTGATATTTACCCAAAGGAGTTGGAAACTTAGAGTTGGAAACACAAGAACCTGCATGTGGATGTTTATAGCAGCTGTATTCCTAATTGATGAAACTTGGAAGCAACCAAGATGTCCTTCAGTAGGTGAATGAATAAGTAAACTGTGCCGCTGGATTATTATTCAGTACTAAAAAGAAATGAACTATCCAGTCTTGGAAAGTCATGGAGGAAACTTAAATGTATATCGCTAAACGAAAGAAGCCAATCTGAAAAGGCTACATGCTGTGTGATTCCAGCTATACGACATTCTGGAAAAGACTCAACTATGGGGACAATGACAAGCTTAGTGACTACCAAGGATTAGAGAGGAGGAAAGGATGAATAGGCAGAGCATAGAGGATTTTTAGGGTAGACTAAAATGGTACACTACAATGGTGGATACATGTCATTATACATTTATCAAAACCCATAGAACGTACAACATCCAGAGTGCACATTAATGTAAACTATGGGACCTAGGTGATAATGATGTGTCCCTGTAGGTTCACCAATTGTAACAAATGTACCACTCTCATGGGGATGTTGACATGGTGGATGGTATGCATGTGTGGGGGCAGAGGGTACATGGGATACCTCTGGACGCTCTGCTCAGTTTTGCTATGAACCTAAAACTGCTCTAAAAAATAAAATCTAAAAAAGAAAAAATTAGCTGGGCTCAGTGGCTCAGCCTGTAATCCCAGCACTTTGGGAGGCTGAGGTGAGTGGATTGCATGAGCCCGCAGGTTCGAGACCCACCTGGGCAACTTGGCGAGACCTCATCTTTACAATAAATCAAAAAATTAGCTGGGCGTGGTAGCGCGCACCTGTAGTTCCGGCTACTCGGAAGGCTGAGGCGGAAGGATCACCGGAGCCCAGCAGGTCGAGTCTGCGGTGGCCGGGAGCGGCCGCTGCACTCCAGTCTGGGCGACAGAGTGAGACTCCGATTCAAAAAAAAAAAAAAAAAATTAATCTGGCTGGGCTCGGTGGCTCAGCCTGTAATCCCAGTACTTTGGAGGCCGATGTGAGTGGATTGCCTGAGCCTGCAGGTTCGAGACCAGCCTGGGCAACTTGGCAAGACCTCGTCTCTACAATAAATCAAAAAATTAGCTGGGTGTGGTAGTGCATGCCTGAAGTTCTTAAAAGGCTGAGGTAGGATCACCGGAGCCCAGCAGATCGATGTTGGGGTGGCTGTGAGTGTGCCACTGCACTCCAGCCTGGGCAACAGAATGAGATTCCAACTCAAAAAAAAAAAAAGAAAATTAATCTTTAAAAAAGGCATTTATCAATATTTTAACAAAAACATGTAACTACAGTTTAGAGCATCAGTAGATATTTGGGTCAGCTAAGGTGACACTGTTATAGGTTCCTTATATAGGATCACCAACATTCAATCAAGTTTAAAAACTAGGGGGTGACACCTTCTATGTACCCAACACTGTGCATAGTATTGCTTTTTTTCTACTGCATGTAGAATGCCTGTAACCCCAGCACTTTTATACTGGATGTACATGGCTATAACCCCAGCACTTTTTGTTTTGTTTTGTTTTATAGTGTGTGCCTTTGGAGGAAAGTCACCTAGGCATACTACAATGACATTTTCCAAAGGATACGTCAATAACACCACCTGCAGTGCAACAATAAAAAGAGAGCAAAAAAATAAACAGGATCACACACAGTACAAGCCTGGGATGTTGCCCTGGGAGATCCCACTAAGAGATGTTTCTAAAGTGACAGAGGATCGATGGTATTGCTTAAGCATTAGCTGTATCTAGAAGAAGAAAATTTCCTGAATGAAAGCAAAGGAAAATTGAAAGAAGCATGGTTTTCTTTCTTCCTTCTATTCTCTGGGCTCCAGCTTTTACATCACAGTAACACTCAACCTGAGCCATTTTAATCACAAAAATTACTGGGAAAGAAAAGATTTAATGTATGGTTTATTTAACTGTAGTCTAAGTAAACAGAAAAGGTCTCTAAATTTCTTGCTCTATGTATTTGACTCCTATCTCTTCCTCCTGTCACACATGCATTCTCTGTCGTTGCCAATAGCTTAGAGCAATAGTCCTCAAACATTGTTGTCTTAAGGTCTCTTTTCATTCTAAAAAATAATTGAATAATACAACAAAATAAAGTTAATTTTGAGTTTAATTTTTCTTATCAATTTATAATCAATATTGACCTTATTATAAATTAAAACACAGGTTGGACTTGATGGCTCATGCCTGTAACCCCGGCACTTTGGAAGGCTGAGGCAAGAGGATTGCTTGAGTTCAGGAGTTCGAGACCAGCCTAAGCAACATACTGAGACCTCATCTCTCCAAAAAATATTTGTAAATATTAGCCTGGCATGAGGGTGCACACCTGTAGTCCTACCTACTCAGGAGGTTGAAGCAGAAGGATCACCTAGGCTCAGGAGGTTGAGGCTGTGGTGAGTTGTAATCATGCCACTACACTCATCCTGGGCAACAGAGTCAGACTCTGAAAACAAAAGAAACAAAACACAAACATGTCTAATACTTATTAATTCATTAAAAATGGAGACTATAAGCCGGGCTCGGTGGCTCAGACTGTAATCCCACTCTTTGGGAGGCTGAGGTGAGTGGATTGCCTGGGCCCGCAAGTTCGAGACCCATCTGGGCAGTGAGACCTCATCTCTACAATAAATCAAAAATTAGCTGGGTGTGGTAGCGCGCGCCTGTAGTTCCCGCTACTTGGAAGACTGAGGCGGAAAGATTGCCGGAGCCCAGCAAGTCAAGGCTGTAGTGGCTGGGAGCGGCCACTGCACTCCAGTTTGGGTGACAGAGTGAGACTCCAACTCAAAAAATAAAAATAAAAATAGCAATTATAAACCTATTATATGTTAACATATATAGCATATGTTAATGAAAAATGTAGTACAAGTTCAAAAACAACGAGAAGAATGACACTGTTTTACATTTTTGCAAGTCTCTTAGTGTCTGGCTTAACAAAAGATAAGTAGATTGTCACAACTGCTTCCATATTCAATCCATTACAACATGTTGTCATGATTAAAACATATGAAGAAAATTGGGTCTCAAAGAAAAATGTAGTTGAAAAAGGAAAGAGTATTTTGATAGACTTTTAGATCACTGTGGGCTGTTCTATTTAAGTACTAAACCCAAGCTTGACAAGCTATAGATTCTTGAACCACATCGATGATCTCTTCGTATTCTGCTGCATTCAAATCCATTTCATATTCTGTTATATTCAGATCTGCCAGGCTACCTTGCATTTGAATGGATCCTTTACTGATGCATAATTTTGTAACATCTTTTTAAAAAATCTGAGTTCACAGAGATCTTCCAAATGTTGACACATGTAAATACACTTTATCAGATAGATCATTTTGGAAAAGTTCATAAGTATTTGGGAAACTACCAAGTTCATGGTCACAAATTTTAGGTTTGCCAAAATTCTAACTTGCTCAGGAAAGTTCGATTTTTATCATTGGAATAAATACCGTCAGTTGATTTCCTTGAAGTTTTAGACTCACTACATTCACTTTCAAGCAAATTTCGGCCAGATTCTTAATAACCATAGTTTGTCTGTCAGTTGTTCTTCAAGAAAATATGATGTTCCATGAAAAAATCATTTTGTTCCGCTCACATCTCAATCACACAAGTGCTTTTCCTCCATACAAAGATTACATTTGGAATGCAGCAGAGTGCTTTATGTGTATTTCCCATTTTGTCACACAAAATGTTAAAAACATGTGCATTCAAAAGTGTAGATTTAATAAAATTAATTTTTATAGCTTCATCTGGACATTTCAAAGTGAGACTGTTTCATTGTTGTTTTTACTGCAAGTGCAAGATGTTTTATTGCCAACACAATTAAAACTAAAAACAAAAACAAAAACAAGCAAGTGCTATTGTGAAAATAGTTTTGACCTGTGGTGGGCCTTTGAAAGTGTCTCAAGTACACTCAGGGGTCTGTGGACCACACCATGAGAACTGTTGCCTCATAGCAATGGGAAAGATAGAAATACATTAAAAAGACTGGGGTTTGAGGCTGGGCGTGGTGGCTCATGTCTGCAATTCCAGCACTTTGGGAAACCAAGGTGGAAGGATCACTTGAGGCCAGGAATTCAAGTCCAGCCAAGGCAACATAGCAAGACCTCCATATCTACAAAAAAAATGAAAAATTAGCTGGGCATGTGCCTGTAGTCCCAGCTACTAAGGAGGCTGAGGAAGGAGGGTCACTTGAACCCAGGAGTTAGAGGTTGCAGTGAGCCATGATTGTGCTACTAACTTCCATCCTGGGTAACAAAGTGAAACCCTGTCACAAAAAAAAAAAAAAAGACTGGGATTTGAACGCTTAGCTAAGAAGTGCAGCAATTTATTAGCACCTGAGCATGGGGAAGTTAAACTCTCAGTCTCAACTTTCTTTTATATAGAAAAGAAACAATAAAACAAATGATCAGAATTAGCATATTAAAGATTACATATGTAAAGTAAGTACCTGGATATAGACCACCTACTACAATATGCAACAGAGACATGTGAGTAAAAGAGTTCATGCCCAAGAATTTATTAGCCAGGTGTGGTGGCTCATGCCTGCAATCCCGGCACTTTGGGAGGCCAAGGCCACAGGATAGCTTGAGCCAGGGAGTTTGAGACCAGTCTAGGCAACATAGCGAGATCTCATCTCTGCAAAAAAAAAAAAAAAATTAGCCGGACATGGTGGCACACTCCTGTAGTCTCAGTTACTTGGGACTGAGACTGAGGTGGGAGGATCACCTCAGATGGGAGGCTGAGGTGGGAGGATCACCTGAGCCCCAGAAGGTCGAGGTTACAGTGACTCATGATCATGCCACTGCCTTCCATCTAGCCTGGGTGACAGAGTGAGACCCCAACTTAAAATAAATAATAAAATAATTTTTAAAAAAGAAATTTATTAGAGAAAGTTTAAGGATTCTTCAATTTACATATTCATGTATTTGTTCAGAAATATATATGGAGAGTCACGGCTAGGCATTGTGCTTGATAATGGGTACACAGAAACAATTGGCGTGATCTCTGCTCTTAAATAGCTTTCAGGGGGCACAAGCATTTAATTCAATGTAAGGACTCAGTCTGACCAGTTATAAGAAAGGTATACACAAGTGCCAAGGTCAAGCAGTGAGATACTTGCTCATCGTCTATACCCGGATCTAGGAAGTCAAGTTGAAAGGGAAGATTGACTCTTGGTCCAGCCCAAGTGGAGAAGATGACAAAAAACCTAGTTTCAATGAGGTTTACTGAGTCACCAAAGTGCCTAATGGGCTAAGGGGGAGAGAGGAAGCCCCCCACTCTGAATGGCAAACTGTGCCCTTGGATGGAGAAGTGGGTCACGGCGAGAGTGTCATGAGCACTGGATTTTCAGATCCCTATTATGGTAGTGAGGAAAAGCTGATTCCTCTTCACAAGCATTGTGAGAAACCTGAGATCTATGACAACACTCAGCTGTCCATGACTGAGGACTTCCGCTTTAACAGATGCTGATGCGGGTGCCAGTCTCGGTTGTTGACTTTGCTTCATGTGGCCAGCGGGTGAGATGTGACTCATTGCAGACTTTGCTAAGAATAAGGGAAAGAAAAACATGGGCCTCCCAGTTCAAGTGTCTTAATTTAAGCCGCAGGTGTTTCCATGGAGTTGGCAACCCAGATGAGAGTTCTGAAGTGTTATGCCCGGGCCCAGGACTCGAAAGAACACCACCACACACAGATGCAAAAGATTATGTCATAGGGGTTTTTGTTTGCTTGTTTTTGTTTTTTTTCCTGATAAAACAGGAAGTACAGGCTACTGCTCCATCTTTATTTGAGAGGGGAGAGAGAAAAAAGACAGCGATCTTGGAAATCATGACCACATTTACATGTGAGATGGGGAATTTTACCGTCAGTATTAGACATTTCAGGTCTGAGGTCCAGGAGCCAAGAATAACATGCACATTTCACAAATTAGCCCAAGAACTGCACAGTGAAATGACTTGACTTACTTTAATTATGCTAGACAATCTGAGGATGGCTTTCCCACACATGATCCTTTGCACTAAAGTGGATATTTCTCGCTATGATGTTATGAACAAGGGGAGACTGAAGAGAGATATAAGTTACATAATCATACCTTTACAACATGGGCCCATTAGCAAAGGTATGGTCACAAGTTTGGGTGGATAGGGGGAGGTGGGCGGATGGATAGACGGGTGGACGGACTGATGGGATGGATGGATGGATGGATGGATGGATGGATGGATGGATGAATGGATGGATGGATGGACAGACAGACGGACAGGGAGATGGACAGACGGACGGAAGGGCGGACAGACAGATGGATGGATAGATGAATGGATGGATGGGAAAGTGAGTGGTTTGGTGTGAAATGTAAACTGTAGACTAAAGACAAAAAAATTTTAGAATAAAATTAAATCTTCCAAAGTAGGTTGCCTTAGAAGAGCTGTCCAGGGATCATTTGCTGAGAGAATGAAGAGCACAGTTCAATTACACTTCTGGCCTTGAACAGGAAATCCCTGTGAACTTCTCAACTGCTTTGTATTCGCAAAGGGCACCTTCTTTTCCTCCGATGCTGCCTCAGGAGAGTTGAAGGCAGTGGTTTTGGGGACTGGGAGTTTCAGAGACTCCATTTCAGACTCTCTCAGGCTCGAGAGTTGGGCAGTGTCTCTAAGCCCCCTCACCACAGTAATTCATCATTGTGGGGACATCCGTCACCTCCATTGACCTTAGCTTGGGATCTACCACCATGGATAGAAATCACGAGTTCTGAGAATTAGATAGAAAAAATAATTACATCTTAATTTCATTAGCCTGGAATTAAAATGAAACATGTTCCTCCACTGTGAAAACCGGTATCCACATCCATACCGCCCTGAATGTGCCCAGTCTCATCTAATTTCAGAAGCTGAGCAGAGTTGGGCCTTTGAATGGGAGATCTTCCTGGAAATACTGGGTGCGGTAGGCTTATGCAAACAAATAAATAAAAATTTTAAAAAGAAGTCAGATGTGGTAGCTCACATGGGCAAGCCCAGCACTTAGGGAGACTGAAGCAGGAGGATGGCTGAGGTGTTGAGGTTGAGACCAGACTAGTTAACACAGCAAGACCCTGTCTTTACAAAAATAAAATAAGAACTTTGAAGCAACTTGAATGAATTTAGAGTCTAATATTGTTATCTATCACAGAAACAAAGAACTGAGTATCATGTTCTCACTCATAAGTGAACCCCGAATAATTATAATACTACAAGAAAGGAATTGCAGTAGAGGAAAACTGCCAGGGAAGGGAAGGATTCACTTCATCAATAAGGGTACCTCTCAAACCAGGTGACATGGGGACCCAAGTGAGGCCCCAACTTTACCCAGACAATGACCATTTCTACACCTAATCCTGAATTGTACCCGACATTTTTAAAATGAAAATGAAAATAAATAAATAAAATAAGAAATAAATTTTTTTCTTTTTATTTTTTGAGTTGGAGTCTCACTCTGTCGCCCAGACTAGAGTGCAGTGGCTACTCCCGCCGGGCGCAGTGGCTCACACCTGTAATCCCAGCACTTTGAGAGGCCGACGCAAGTTGATTGCCTGAGTCCACAGGTTCGAGACCAGCCTGGGCAACTTGGCAAGACCTCATCTCTACAATAAAATAAGATAAAATTAGCCAGGCGTGGTAGCCAGGCTGAGGCGGAAGGATCGCCGGAGCCCAGCAGGGCGACACTGGGGTGACTGTGAGCGTGCCACTGCACTCCAAACCTGGGTGACAGAGTGAGACTCCAACTCAAAATCAAAAAGAAAATAAAAGAAAAAAATAAGCAGCAAGTCATAGGAGTAGTAGAAGTGCCCATGACTTTGCCATAATAGAAATAACAAATATTTTCATATTGGATTGCAATAAGTGTTGATATCTCAAAATATTATTTATACTCATTGCTACTTTGAAATTAGGGTAGTTCTTAGGCCCATAGCTAGGTCTTATCATTTAGTACATTCCTTTAAAAAAATGTGTACTACTAGATGACACATTTATTATTTTTGCTAATGGTATTTCAGTGTAATTGGTTTCCTTTGTAAACCCATGGATTTTATTTTATGCATTTAAAACCTTGAGAAGGGATCCATGAGCTTCATTAAACTAACAAGTCCAGGCCCCAAAACGTCAGGGTGAGAGCTGCCTCTTTCAGTTGTACCCACTGTCCCTGGACAGACATTGTACTGAATTCTCATGAAGGGATAGGCAGTTTTTTCATGACATTTCCAGGAAGCAGCCCAAACCATCAAGTCAGAGAACTGTAAGCAAGCTGTTTTATCCATTAGGCACCATAGAAACAGGGCCGAGGGCCAATGAGCTTGAACAATGCTGTCTACAAAAATGCTTGAGACAGAGCTAGGGGGAAAATTTATTTGCTCCAAACTAAAAATAAAGCTACAGATGTGAAATTAATAAATGTCTAATTAAACATTCTACCAAATATCGTGTGTCAAACTCATATGCCACTAATTTAATATTCATAAATATTTTTGCATTTGAAAAAAATTACATATCAGATTGTCTCATTTTGCAAGAAAGCTCAAGTAAACATAATTATGAAGAAGGCAATAAAAGATTAAAAGTTACAGCCAAATATTTTCAAAGGCAGAATTATACAAATATGCCCCATGCATTATGGGGTGGGGGAATCTGTTTATGGAATATGGAATGCAAGAGAACATTTTAGTGTGTTTGAAAGGGTGTGGGGCAAGACTTCAAAAAAAGGAGGGGCCTACGTCTTCAAAGGTCCCAAAACCACGCTGACCAGAAGTTGTGACTGGTCCTCTTGGCTCCCGCAAGAAGCGCAATCTCAGAGTCTAGGCCTTGGGAAGATTTCCAACTTTGACAGCCCTCTTTCCTTCCTCTCCGGGGCTTCCTAATCCTCCCTCTCAGCCCTCACTTGCAGCCTCACTCCCCTCCCCAAGGAAATTCACCCCCTGTGAGCCTATGAGAGGTAAGTGTGTCCCAGCCTTAGCCTTTCTTCAGGATTGGGCAAACGTGGCCATTTCGGTTTTTGCGGGGACACTGGCTGGGATTCTATCTGCCCACATCTCTGAACCCTCTGCGGGTTGGGATTCTCCCATACCATCCCTCTTGCCTTTTTCTCTCTCCATCAGAAATGCAGCGTGTCTAGTTTCCTGAAAAATCTCTGGACAAGCAAGCCCATCTTTGTCACCTGAAGGAGCGACAAGTTACACTGAGGGGAGAAATTGTCGTCGCTGTTCTTTGTCCGTTTGATCTAAGTGAGCATTCGCCTGTGGTAGGGTTGGAGAGGACTATCTTAAAAGCTGAAAAACAGAAAGGAAAGTTAAGGTTTCAAAAGGGTCTGCCTGTCCATACCCAGCTCAAATGTAACAAACACAAGAAACTTCCAGAAGAGGCAACCCTGAAGAAAGAAACAGAAGCAGAGAAGCAAGACAAGGACTTTTTTGCTTTGTTTTGAGTTGGGGTCTCACTCTGTCACCCAGGGTGGAGTGCAGTGGCACCACCATAGCTTACAGCAGCCTCGGCTTTCTGGGCTCAGGAGATCCTTCCACCTCAGCCTCCCAAGTAGCTGGGATTACAGATGCACACCACCACGCCCAGACAATTAAAAAAATTTTTTTTGTAGAGACTTTTTGTAGGTCATGCTATGTTGCCCAGGCTGGTTTCTCGAACTCCTGGGCTCAAGCAATCCTCCTGCCTCAGCCTCCCAAAGTGCTGGGATTTCAGGCGTGAGCCACTGTACTGACAGGGGCTGTTTTTTGGATTGCTTAATTATGCAACTTTTATTCGACATTTACTTGGGAACCTAAAAAGAATAGAAATTTGAAAAGTAATTGTAATGAGATACATTCATTTAAAAGTACCAAGGAAGTCTGAAAGAAAATTTAGTATTTCAGTTTTCTTTCTTATACTTACACTAAAATGTAAGAATCGTGTAAATAAAATGGTCCCAAACCAGGACTTGGGAAAAACCTCTTCCTGGGAAGAAATTAGCTTTCCTGATAAAATCCATAGGCTATTTTCTGAGGAAGTTTAATGGGACTACAATTTGTTCTGGGAGTCCAGATCTCCACACACCTGTCAGCTGCCTTTTGACTCAAATTTTATAATGTCTGTATTTAATCTAACAAGGATTATATAAATGTCCTCTTTTTCTATATCATACTGTACTGAAAATAAATCCTTGAATTAACCTCCTAAAGGCCCTTTCCCTCGTATGTGAGACCATCATAAAACTATCTGTTTATGATTAAATTATCTGAGACATTTTCTTTAACATTTCTATTGTTTTTATTTTCAGGTAAGGATGGGCATCATGATATCTCCAGGGCTTAAGATCTCTAAACCCGCTGGCTTCTGTACAGTTGAATTACTTTATAAGCATACACTGCATTTATAAATGAAACTTTTTAAAGGAATGTAAGCAAAAGTATTTGCGTTAATCACATTTCCCATGTAATTCTGTTAAGGCACAGTCCTGCTAAAATATACTTTTTAAAAAGCTAGGCCAGGCACGATGGCTCATGCCCACCTGCAATCCCAGCACTTTGGGAGGCCAGGGCAGGAGCATCACTTGAGGCCAGGAGTTGAGGACCAGCCTTGGCAACATAACAAGATCCCAACTCTACAAAAAATTTAAAACCTAAAAAAATGAGCTGGGTGTGGTAGTGCATGCCTATAGTCCCAGCCACTTGAGAACCTAAGGTGGGAGGATCCCTTGATCCCAGAAGTTTGAGGTTGCGGTAAGCTATGATCACACTGCTGCACTCTAGCCTGGGGCGAGCAAGACCCTGTCTCTAAAAAAAATAAAATAAAATAATAAAAATTTTAAAAGCTAATATTATGACTCTCATGCAAATATAAAATGTACATATGTCAAAGATTTCTATTGAATTAATTAATAAAGGAACCAGTAAAACGTAAGAATCAGCCGGGCTCAGTGGCTCAGCCTGTAATCCCGCGCCTTTGCGAGGCTGAGGTGAGTGGATTGCCTGAGCCCGCGGGTTCGAGATCAACCTGGGCAGCGAGACCTCATCTCTACAATAAATCAAAAAATCAGCCAGGCGTGGTAGCGCATGCCTGTAATTCCGGCTACTCGGAAGGCTGAGGGCGGAAGGATCGCCGGAGCCCAGCAGGTCGAGGCTGCGGTGGCCGGGAGCGGTCACTGTGCATTCCAGTCTGGGCGACAGAGTGAGACTCCAACTCAAAAAAACACAAAAAAACGTAAGAACCAGTTTAAGGGAGAATTTGAATAACAGTCATATATATATTCCCTGATATTAGATACTAAAAGTCATGAGAAATTAATAATAATAAACAGTAACAACACAAAAATAGATAAATTAATAAAATAGGCAAGACATAGTGACTTATGCCTGTCATCCTAGCACTTTGTGAGACCAAGGTAAGAGGATCACTTGAGGCCAAGAGATCAAGACCAGCCTGGGCAACACAGTAAGACCTTGTCTCTACAAAAAAAATCCCTTTTTTTAATTAGCCGGGCTTCGTGGTACACGCCTGTTGTCCTAGCTACCCGGGAAGCCGAAGCAGGAATCTCTCTGGAGCCCAGGAGTCAGAGGCTGCCGTGAGCTAGAACGGCGCCACCGCACTCCAGTCTGGGAGACAGAATGAGACCCTGTCTCTAAGAAAGAAAACAAATATATACATAAATAAAATTAAGATAAGATCACAGTGAGCCAAGATGGAGCCACTGGACTCCAGCCTGGGTGACAAGAGTGAGACTCTGACTCAAAAAAATAAATAAATACCATCTACTTCTCTAGTTGTACCCAGATGGACAGACTCCACATAATCTTTCAGAGTTTGGCCTCTACCAGGTCACTGCCCTGATCAAAGACCTGTGGAGCCTCTGGGGTAAAGGACAGACTGTCTGAGCTTGGCTCCCAGTAGTCCTCCCCCTCTACCCCCTTTGTGTCTGTCTTATCTCCCCACCCCACCCTCCTGGACTCGTGCTCAGCTCATCCTCTCCCGGACACGCCCTCCCCAGCCTTTGCACCAAGAATATTCCCCCCTCCTGTTATTATCAAGGTAGGATTCACCTTCCAAAGTCCAGGCTGAGGCCCATCCCCTCCACGAAGACTTCCTTCCTCCTCTCAGATTCTACAGCATTTATTGTTGGAGATGTATTTATGAACACGTCCTCTTTTTCCAATAAGTTAAGAGTTCCTTGAAGACAGAATGATACCACATCCTTGCTCTAGATCCATCGTTTTTACCCTATTTCTGGTCTGAGGAAACGTGATTTTGCTAAAATACAATTTTGATTTGTTAGATTCCTAACCACAGTTACGTTTTAAGTAGTATCTATCATTTCCTTTTCATTAATTTAATAATGCCCCCACATTCACATGACTTCGTTTTATTTATTTATTTTGAGTTGGAGTCTCACTCTGTTGCCCAGACTGGAGTGCAGTGGCATGCTCTCAGCCACCTCAGTGTCAACCAGCTGGGATCTGACAATCCTTCCACCTCAGCCTTCCAAGTAGCCGGAACTACAGGCATGCACTTCCACCCCCAGCTAATTTTTGATTTATTGTAGAGCCAAGGTCTTGCCAAGTTGCCCAGGTCTTGAACCTGTGGGTTTAGGCAATCCACTCGCCTCAGCCTCCAAAAGTGCTGGGATGACAGGCTGAACTGCCAAGCCCAGCTGACTTAGTTCTTGGCTTCTGGACTTCTTATTAGGCAGGTTGAATTTATCCCCAATCTTATTAAGGGTCTGCTTTGGGCAAGGTACTGGAAATAGGATAGTTCAAACATGTTGGCGCTTATGAAGTCTGCCTTCTAGCAATCTAAAGTTTCACGATCATGCTATAAGAACTGTTTTCAAATCATGGAAGGACGCGTGGGCATGGTTGTTGTATGGATCAAAACAGGGACCGAGACCCTGAGTCTCGTGGGCCCCTCGACACAGCAGGTTTGCTCTGAGAAGTGAGAGAGAAGTAGACATTATCGCCTCCCTTATGCCCCTCTGTGACCCTCCATGCTGTGTTAAATACTGCTCTGCCACTGTGACCAGACCAGACACTTTTCTGTTTTCCAGACACCTCTTCATTTTCCAGACACTTTTTCTTTACTTCCCTTCAGTTCAGATAAGCAAGCATATATCAAGCACTTACTGCATACCAGTCATGATAGAAAGCACTGGTTCCCTGATTTATCAATAAATGTTATATATTACTGTAACATATAAAATATAAGTATCAATATAATCTATTAAAACATATGAATGTATATATGCAAATTTAGTTAAGATGTTAGGTGAAACCCCGTAAAAGTACAATTACCCTTGAGAAGTCCTTCAGCAGCCTATAAAAATATTCCATAAGAGGTAGGAAGGACATGAGGCCACTTAAAGAAACAGCTGAAGCCGGGCTCGGTGGCTCAGGCTGTAATCCCGCGCCTTTGGGAGGCTGAGGTGAGTGGACTGCCTGAGCCCGCGGGTTCGAGACCCGCCTGGGCAACTTGGCGAGACCTCTTCTCTACAATAAATCAAAAAAATCAGCCGGGCGTGGTAGCGCAGGCCTGTAATTCCGGCTGCTCGGAAGGCTGAGGCGGAAGGATCGCCGGAGCCCAGCGGGTCGAGGCTGCGGTGGCCGGGAGCGGCCACTGCACTCCGGTCTGGGCGACAGAGTGAGACTCCGACTCAAAAAAAAAAAAGAAACAGCTGAGCCTCGATCCCAAGCGACTCTCTGGTGTCAACACTTTTGAGAGTGAGACTCGTTAACTGTGCCTTTGATGCAGCGCTGCTGCGTGTACTCGGGTTTGTGTGTGCCGCCCTTTCTCCTAGAGCCAAGTCGTAGAGACGTGTGCAGCCGCTACCATAAAGCACAGCGTCTTTCTCCTTTCCCGTTTTAATTGTCCCCATACACCAGCTCCCTTCTCCAGCCGTCCACGGTCCACGGGGCTGGGTCGTTGCCTGGTCTAGTCGGAATGTCATAGTTCTAAGCTGCCACCTAGTGGCTGTTTCATGTATGAGCTTCAGTCGGCCTCTGGTGTGCTGCTTTCCTGGCTCTGGCTACACCGTCAACCGATGCTGTTCCTTTTGCCTTCTGCATTTGTGCTTCCTTCCCCCAGGACTGCCAATTGTCCTGCCACAGAATCGTGACCCTGGATTGCAGTACTTTATACCACTCGGGATAATGAATGTACTAAGCGCTTAAAGTCACGACTGAAGCCGGGCTCGGTGGCTCAGCCTGTAATCCCGCGCCTTTGGGAGGCTGAGGTGAGTGGATTGCCTGAGCCCGCGGGTTCGAGACCCGCCTGGGCAACTTGGCGAGACCTCATCTCTACAATAAATCAAAAATTAGCCGGGTGTGGTAGCGTGCAGCTGTAGTTCCAGCTACTCGGAAGGTGGAGGCGGAAGGATCGCCAGAGCCCAGCAGGTCGAGGCTGCGGTGGCCAGGAGCAGCCACTGCACTCCAGTCTGGGTGATAGAGTGAGACTCCAACTCAAAAAAAAAAAGAAAAAGAAAAGAAACAGCATGTGTGAAGAACCTCTGGTGGGAACAGGCATGACAACTTTGTCGGAACAGAATCTGTAGCCAAAAGTGCCCTGGTCTTTAGGAAGGAGAGTGGTGAGAGATGAGTCTGGCAGGTTAAATAGGAAGCAGGTCAAGAAGATTTGTAGGGCAAGTTAAGAACTTGTGTTTCTTTTTCTCCTGAGAAAAATGGACGTCATTGGATGATTTTAACCCAAAGAATGATAAGAATATAAAGGTATACAGAGAGAAACAAAAGAAACTCAGGAAGACTAACAGCAGGAAGAAAAACAAAGAGATTTAAGAGATGAAATCAGACCAGGCACAGTGGCTCACGCCTCCAATCACAGGACTTTGGGAGGCTGAGGTAGGAAGATTACTTGAGTTCAGGAGTTCATGACCAGCCTAGGTAATATAGCAAGACCTCCATCTCTACAAAAAATAAAAATTTAGCCAGATGTGGTGGTACATGCCAGTAATCCCAGCTACTCGGGAAGCTGAGACAGAAAGATCTACTGAGTCTAGGAGATTGAGGCTGCAATGAGCCATGATTGTGCCATAGCACTCCAGCCTGGGCAATAAAGACTCAAAAAGAGAGAGAGAGAGATAAAATCAACAGGAGTTATTAATGAATTAACTGTGTGATGTAAAAAAAAAAAAAGGGGAGGGGGGAGTGGCAAGGGTGACACCCAGGTTTTGGCTTAAGCATGTGCTGAAAGGTATTGTAATCACTGAGTTTCAGAATTCAGAGGAAAACCAGACATGAGGAAAAGGTAAGTAGTCTTAGCTATCCAGAGCTGGAAATGCCTGTGAACTCATCAAATAGTTGGTCTGGTGCTCAGAGGAGAA
>NW_007113559.1:41849-42731 GCF_000164805.1 Carlito syrichta | reverse complement strand
CGGCCACTGCACTCCAGTCTGGGTGACAGAATGAGACTCCGACTCAAAAAAGAAAAAAAAATTTGAGATTAGTTACCACAAGGATGGTACTTTCTGAATGTGATCACTACTATTCAATACGGGATGAGATATGAAGAGGAAAGACAGGACTGAGCTCTGAAGAACTCTGATGGTGATGTGCCTGGTCTCTGGAGATGAACCAGCAGAGGAGGGGGAGAGAGGAATCTGAGGACCAGGAGAAGATGCCACAGTTGCCAGGAGAAAGCAGTATGTCAACCCAATCCAGTAAAGCAAGCACAAACCAGCTATGAGAACCCCATCTAGGAAAGAAGCAACTTTTCAGCAGCGTGGTACTCAGGCTACAAACCCTGGCTTCCATCTTGTCTAAGAAAAATAATTTTCTTTTTGCTAAGCCATCATCTCTGCTCTGCTTAGTCTTTTCCATAATCCACTGGTGTTTTGCAGTTTGCCAATTGAAGACAATTTAAACTTTAAAAGGCACAATTTAAACATTTCTCCCTAATACAAGTATTTAAAAAAAAATAAACTAGCACACTTGTGAGCTTATTTTGCAATAAATTCAAACTTAAGGCACACCTCATTTTATTGCATTTTGCAGATACTGCTTGATTTGCCAGTTGAAGGTTTAGGGCAATACTTGGCACAATTTTTTCAACAGCATGTGCTCAGTTTGTATGTTACATTTTGGTAATTCTCACAATATATGTAAAACCTTTTCACTATCATTACATTTATAGTGATCTATCATCAGTGATCTTTGATGTCACTATTATAATTGTGTTGGAGCCGGGCTCGGTGGTTCAGCCTGTAATCCCACGCCTTTGGGAGGCTGAGGTGAGTGGATTGCCTGAGCCTGCGGGT
>NW_007113559.1:11613-41716 GCF_000164805.1 Carlito syrichta | reverse complement strand
CCAGTCTGAGCGACAGAGTGAGACTCCAACTCAAAAAAAAAAAAAAAATTGTGTTGGGGTCCCATAAACTGCTCACATTTAAAATAGGAAACAAGTGATAAATGCTGTGCTCTGACTGCTCCACCGACAGGCCATTCCTCCATCTCTCTCCCTCCTCCAGCCTCCCTATTCTCTGAAATGTAATATTGAAATTAGGCCAATGAATAACCCTATAAATGGCCTCTAAATGTTCGAGTGAAAGGAGGAGTCACACATTTCTTTAAATCAAAAGTTAGAAACAATCAAGCTTAGTGAAAAAGGTATGTCAGAAGCTGAGACAGGCTGAAAGCTAGGCCTCTTGAACCAAACAGTCGAGTTGTGATTGCAAAGAAGTTATTGAAGGAAATTAAAAGTGCTACTCCAATGAACACAAGAATGGGAAGAAACCAAAAATTTCTCCTTATTGATAATATGGAGAAGGTTTGATTGGTCTGGATAGAAGATCAAACTGTCACACCATTCCCTTAAGCCAAAGCCTAAATCCAGAACAAGGCCCTAATTTTCTTCAATTCATGAAGGTTGAAAGGGTGAGGAAGCTGCAGAAGAAAAGTTGGAAGCTAGCAGAAGTTGGTTCATGAGGTTTAAGGAGTCATCTTCATAATAAAAGTGCAAGGTGATGGAGAAGTTGCACCAAGTTATACAGAAGATCTAGACAAGATAGCTGATGAAGGTGGCTATGCTAATTGGCAGATTTTCAATGCAGTCAAAAACAGCCTTATACTGGAAGAAAATGACATCTAGAACTATCATTGCTAGAGAAAAATCAATGCCAGGCTTCAAGCTTCAAAGGACGGGCTAACTCTCTTGCTGGGAGTTAATAAAGCAGCTAGTGACTTTAAGTTAAAGCTAGCATTTATTTACCATTCTGAAAATCCTAGGGGTCTCAGGAATCATGCTCAATAAATTGAACACTAAAACCTAGATTACAGCACAAATATTTTACAGCAAGGTTTACTGAATATTTTAGGTCCACTGTTGAGACCTACCATATTCAGAAAAAAAATTTATTTCAAAATGTTACTACTCATTGAGTCAGTCACCCAAGAGCTCTGATGAAGACATACAAGGAGATTAATGTTTTTTAAATCCCTGTTAACTCAATATCCATTCTGTAGCCCATGGATCAAGGAGTAATGTTCTTTCAAGTCTTACTATTTAAAAATACATTTTGTAAGGCAATAGCTACCATAGCTAGTGTCCTCTGATGAATCTGGGCAAAGCAAATTAAAAACCTTCTGAGGCCGGGCTTCGTGGCTCAGCCTGTAATCCCAGCACTTTGGGAGGCTGAGGTGAGCAAATTGCCAGAGCCCGCGGGTTCGAGACCCGCCTGGGCAACTTGGTGAGACCTCATCTCTACAATAAATCAAAAATTAGCCGGGCATGGTAGTGTGCGCCTGTAGTTCCAGCTACTTGGAAGGCTGAGGTGGAAGGATCGCCAGAGCCCAGCAGGTCGAGGCTGCAGTGGCCGGGAGCAGCCACTGCACTCCAGTCTGGGCAACTGAGTGAGACTCCAACTCAAAAAAAAAAAACAAACCTGAAAAGAATTCACTATTCTAGATGTCATTAAGAACATTCATGGTTTATGAGAGGTCAAAATATCAACATGATTTTAGAAAAAGTTGATTCTAATCCTCATAGATAACTTTAAGGGTTTCAATGTTTTATTGAAGGAAGTAACTGGAGGTGTGGTGGAAATAGCAAGAGAACTAAAATTAGATGTGGAGCCTAAAGATGTGACTGAATTGCTGCAATATAAAACTTTGAGGAGTTGTTTTTTTTGGACGAAATCTATCCTGGTGAAGATGCTGTGCACATTACTGAAATCTATCCTGGTGAAGATGCTGTGCACATTACTGACATGACAAAAGAGGATTTATAGTATTCCATAAACTTAGTTGATACAGCAGCAGAAGGGTTTGAGAAGATTGACTAATTTTGAAATAGGTTCTACTGTGGGTAAAATGGTATCAAACAGTATCACATTAGATGACCACGTCATCTGTGAGGGGAAAAACAAAGCATGCTTTTGTGAAAGGAAAAGTCAATTGATGTGGCAAACTTGACCGCTGTCCTGTTTTCAAAGATCTCCACAGTCACCCAACCCTTCAGTAACCACCACCCTGATCAGTAATGAAAGCAGGGGCAAGACCCTCCACTTGTTTATGGCTCACTCAGATAATCATTAGCATTTTATTTTTTAGCAATAAAGTACTTTTAATTAAGGTATGTACTTTTTTAAAGATATAATGCTACTGCAGCCGGGCTCGGTGGCTCAGCCTGTAATCCCACGCTTTGGGAGGCCGAGGTGAGCAGATTGCCTGAGCCTGCGGGTTCGAGACCTGCCTGGGCAACTTGGTGAGACCTCATCTCTACAATCAATCAAAAAATTAGCCGGGTGTGGTAGCACGCGCCTGTAGTTCCAGCTACTTGGAAGGCTGAGGCGGAAGGATTGCCAGAGCCCAGCAGGCCAGGCTGCAGTGGCTGGGAGCGGTCACTGCACTCCAGTCTGGGTGACAGAGTGAGACTCCAACTCAAAAAAAAAAAAAAAAAAAAAAAATATATTAACCATGTGCTTTCACTTATGTTGTGTAATAACCAGATGTGGTATTAAAAGTTACACTGCAATAGTGGGGATCTGGGACTGGAAGCAGAAACAAAGGGACCTAGGGGTCTAGTAATGTTTTTCTTGACCCAAGTATGAATTACTTAGGCTATTGTTTACTTTGTGCACTTTGAGCATCATATACCACTGCTGCCCACTTACACAAACGTGAATTTTTCTCCCTCACATCATGTATATCCTTCCTTCTCTCTACATCATTCAGCAAATGGCTGTAAGTCATCTGATTACCAGTGTCCTCCATAATCACTTCCCAGCCCTGCTTGTCTTAACTTCTGCAATCACCCAGAACAGGAAAACAGAATCAACAGAGAAAACATCATGACTGCAAACTTGAAAACACACATATACATTAACCTGAAAATTAAAAGAAAACAAACAAGAGAAAAAAACTTTATAAGAGCCTCATGGCAGGAATAAATTCACATTTCAGTAGACAGCCTGAACCTGAATGGACTAAATGCACCACTGAAAAAACATAGAATGGCACTGGATTAAAAAAAAAAGCACAACCCAAGAAAACTGCCTCCAGGAAACACATCTCACTACAAATGACATCCACAGATTCAAAGTTAAAGGATAGAAAACAAACTTTCAGGCAAATGAAAAACGAAATAGGAATCATGATTTTAATATCAGACAAAACAACCTTCAAGCTATCAAAAATTTAAAAAGATACAGAAGGACACTACATAACGATAAAAGGTTCAATCCATCAAGAAATATGCAATCTAAATATATATGCACCCAACACAGGAGCACCAGGATTTATAAAGCAACTACTAAGAAAACTAAAAATGGATATTGACTCTAACACTATCATAACTGGGGACTTAAATACCCCACTGACAACCCTAAATAAATCAAGACCAAAAATCAATAAGAAGATCCAGAACCCTAACTTGATGCTTGACCAAATGGACTTAATCGATACCTACAGAACACCCCACCCAACAACCATGGAATATACATTCTATTCATCACCACGTGGAATATAATCCAAGATTGACCAAATCCTTGGCTCTAAATCAAGCATTAACAAATTCCATAAGATTGAAATACCATTGTGTATCTTCTCAGACCATAGCAGAATAAAAACAAATATCGCCACCAACAAGATCCCCCTCAAAAACACAAAGACATGAACACTAAACAGCACAATGCTGAACAACTCCTGGGTCAACACAAAAAACAGAAATTAAAAGATTCTTGGAAATAAATGAAAGCAAAGACACATTTTACCAAAACCTCTGAGAAGCCATGAAAACAGTTCTAGAAGGGGAATTTATATCTCTGTAAACTCGCATCAAGAAAACAGAAAGATCACAAGTCACCAGCCTAACAAATCACCTCGGGGTCTGAAAAGGCAAGACCGTCAAAACCCTAACTTCAGCAGAAGAATCCAGATCAGCAAAGTAAAAGCTCAAATACAGGACACAGAAGACAAAATATCATAGAAAAAATCAGCAAAACAAAAAGCTGGTTCTTCGAAAGGATAAACAAGATTGACAGACCCTTAACAAGACTGACCAAGAAAAAGAGACAAAAAGCCCAAATAAACACAATCAGAAATGCAAAAGATCATGCCACAATTGACCCCAAGAAATACAAAAGATTATCAGTGATTACTATGCATGCCTGTATGGAAATAAATTCAAAACCCTAAATGAAATGGAGGACTTTCTGACATCACACAATCTTCTAAGATTGAGACAAGAAGAAATAGAGACCCTAAATAGACTAATAGCAACCTAGGAAGTTGACTCTGTCATAAGAAAACTATCCACAAAAAGGGGGGAGGGGTTGACCTGGACAGCTTTCCAGTGAAATTCTACAAAACATACAAGGAGGAGCTGATACCAATCCTACTGAAAGTATTCCAGGCAATCGAAAAAGACAACTCTCCCCAAATCATTTTATGAAATTAACATCACACTGATACACAAACTGGGCAAAGACCCAACAAAGAAAGAGAACTACAGGTCAATATCCTAAAAAACATAGATGCAAAAATTCTCAACAAGATTGTATCAAACCGGATCAAACAACACAATGAACTTCACAGCATCTTGGATGGATTGGAGTCTATCATACTCGATGATCTAATACAGAAACAAACGACTGAGTACCACGTTCTCACTCATAAGTTGACCCTCAACACCTATCAAAACACTGTAAGAAAGGGATTGGTAGTAGTAGGACACTACCAGGGGAATAGGGTGGAGCACATAAAATCAATAAGGGTACCTCATCCTAATCCAGGCAAAGTGAGGGCCAATGGGAGGCCCAAACTTCACCTATACCTAGACCACTTATCCACCCAAATCCTGACTTGTATACCACATCTTTAAAAAAAAACACTAAGCAGAATCTGTAAAAAAAAAAAAAGTTAGCATACGAATTGGGATGTGCTGTCATTGTAAAGTACACACCAGACTCCAAATACTTAATATGAAAAAAATGTAAAATATGCCATTAATTTTATATTGATTACCTGTGGAAATAATATTCTGGATATGTTAAACAAAATGTATTATTAAAGTTGAACTCACTTGAAAAAAAAAATTTTTGTTACACAGAACACTGTACTGTATATCCATTTATCTTATTTCAGGAGTTGTATACCCACTTATTTCAGGAGCGGGAAGGAAAATGTGACATCTGTGATCTCTCTCAATCCCAGCACTGGACAACTGCAGTTGAAGCATGTATGTGTGTGTGGGGGGGGGGGGAGGCTATAACAGTCTTTGTCCTGAGATTCCTGTAGCCCCCTTTCATCTTTTAATATAATTCATTTCCATTTCCCATCTTCTTTCAAAACTGAACTGCACAATTAGATAATTATGTTACACAATAAGTGGTATCATAGGATAAATGCTTTACTTATACTTCTAGTATGAATTTTATACTACATGTATTTATATTTTTTGGATCACACCTTTTCCATACAGTATGCTAAACTGTCACACCTTCTAAAAAAGGTTTGAGTAGCAGCCCTAAAGGGCTTCTATAGACATTGTGATGCACTGAAGATCACGATACTTACCAAGCAGCCCAACAGTTATATGGCATTGTGTATTTGGCAATACATTCTTATAATTCTAAATACTTACTTAAGAGTAATTTCTCCATATACAAGTGTTTATTAACCAGTTAACTAGCCTTCTGTCTAGCTGCTAGCAATCCTGTTGCATAGACACTTCATAAAATAGCTTTAGACAGTGATTAACACTTGAAATAGATAAAATAGGTTTATAAAGTTAAATCTAACACATAGCATCAGCAGGTGGTAACTTTTTCCTATCCACTTTTTAAAGTGCAAGAATGGGTTATCTCCTACATGTCTTTCAGGGTAAGTTATGGGAGTGAAATGTTTGCCTCTAGACAAAATTTTAATTAGACACACAAGTAGGAGAAAACCACTTTTAATTGAAAAATAAAGCAATACATCTCAAATAAGACTCTGTGTTTAACAACATAAACTGTAATTTGTAGAGAAAAAAAGCTTTCCTAAATGGTATTGTGAAATTAGTTATCAGAGTACTCCAATACAGTTTTTCTCCTTTATCATGACTCAGCTATAAACAATATTAAAAATAAGAACTTTCTTCCATAAATTTAATTTCCATAAATTAAATCTGTAAAGCCTATCCCTATTCCCAATCCACTGACAAAAGGAGGGGAAATTTAAAGAGTCATTTCCATCCTGTGGAGTTCCCAGATAAAGGCAAATAAAGTCAACATTTTCCTTATGAAAAAGCTCATATGTGAGACAGACTATTAATGATATTTAACTTATCCACAAAACTTCAAAACATAATTATCATCAAGATGATCTCTACTGCAATTTTCTTTTAGTTCTCAAATCCCAGAATAGTTTAACTTGACATACTGAATGTATTAAACACTAAAGAAAAAATTACTAGTTATTGCTGTAATCTGGAAAAAAAATATGGTCAAAAGTGTCTTTAAAAAGAGTTCATTATATAGCTATCCTTAAAATTACACTCATGTAACTGCAGAGAAAATTTCAAGCACATAGTAAACATCACTCTTTAAAATGACAGAACAGAGGCATATGTTCATTAAGATGTATGGCTTTTTTGTGGTTGTTATTACTGTCCATAAATAAAGTCATTACTGTTGACTCAAAAAGGTTTTTACAAAACTCCACTTCCAAAATTAACATTTTTTATTAAATCAAGTTAAAAAAATGTTCACTGTAGAAAAGTCAACAAGGGTTTTAACAAAACCAAAATATACCTTTTTATACAATATATGTATATATTAGCAGCAAACTACTTGAGATTTTTCTTTTATATTGTTTTAGTTATTTTAAAGAAAGCATAAACAATGTTTATTAGTATGGAATGTCAGCCAATCCACTCTTCATCTTTTATTCTGATTTGGGCCGTTTATAAAACATTTTGTGATTCTCAATAAGTATTAAAAACAAACCAGGTTTTGACTAAAAAGTAGTGAAACAGTGGCTGGTAGAATTTGCCTCACTACATCATAGTCGTGCATTATCTTTGAGAGTAACAAATGAGCACCATAATAACAGGTAACTGTGTGTAAACTCAATTTAAGGTGTAAGAACAGCCAACTAGATCACTTAGCAATGTGACTGTTACTTTTTAAAAATTTCGTTATAAACAAAATTTCAACAAATCAAATAAACACTTCAATCCCCTATTGCTTGTCCATTTAAAAAATCTTAGGGGAAATTCCATACACAACCTGACAAACTACAAACACATATGTGTGTATACATACACACACAAAAGTCTGTGTATATATACATACACATATTTAGCTTTGAATGAATTTCTAGACTGAGATGAAGCTGAACCTCTCATTTAAATATATCTGTAGAATACAGTATCACCAACTGAAAGTTTCTAATAAAAGTTTCATCTTAGCTAATCAGAAATACTGGCTACTGAAAATTCTGCAGCCAAAAAGCTGTTATTCAGCTTAGTATATTCCAGGCTTACAAGTTAGTCAAATAAACAAGATTGAAATTACCAACTGCCCATTCAAAGAAATACATTTTGTCTTTGCATTTCCTTCTAATAGCAAAAAGAAAATATCTTTACCAATGAGCTCTCACTTTTTAAAGGGTCAAAATTATTACAGAAATCTCACTAGTCTTCAAAAATACTAAACGCTATTATATGAATATGATTTCTTATAGTTCAATTCTTCAGCTAGAATCTGTATTTTAAAAATTTCCTTTGGACTGTTTGTTCCATTTAGCATTTCAAGTTTCTATTCTGCAACTCTGATAACTGGCTCAGATTTGTTAGGTTTATATTAATCACATCTTTCAGAATTTGCTGCCATGTGCTACCTGTGTACAATAAAGTCAATGAGAGGAACTGTATCTAATTTCAAAAGCAACATAATGAAAAATTCAAAAATATTTAATATAAAAAAGATAAAGTATAACAGGGATTCCCTTTTCACCATTACATTACCGAGATACAATCCTTTTTACGCTTTTAAAGCTAATGTTATAACTTTCATTTTTTCACTTATTGAGAGGATGAAGTTTTTAGATGATCCACCTTTATTTTGCAATCAAAAGTCTAAAACAATAGACTAAATTACTTTTATTAGTATACACATCACGTTATTCAAATGGTGACTTCATGTAGTTTTCCCCTTAAAGATGGCACTTGCAGGTACAAAGATGCAGAGAATGTCCACAGCCTTCAAATGTTTACTTGAAAAGATTCTTCAACAGCAGTTTGATATTGGGTTTCCTCATCTAGCTGAAGATTCTAAAAACAACAACATTACATGTCAACAGGAAAAACATACTCAACTACTCAAATACTTCGCCCAATATATTATACATCTTGATATCATTACACACACTCAGGACAGTTTATACACATGTATCATTTAAAATACAAGATTTATAGCCAGGTATGGTGGCTCATGCCTATAATCCTAACTACTTTGGAAGGCCAAAGCAAGAGGATCACTTGAGCTCAGGAGTTTGAGACCAGACTGGGCAACACAGAGAAACCCTGTCTCCACCTGCTCACCCTCCCACCAAAAAAAAAAACAGCCAGGCATTGTGGCGTGTGCCTGTAGTCCCAGTTACTTGGGAGGCTGAGGCAGAAGGATTGCCTGAACCCAGGAGAAGAAGGCTGTGGTGAGCCATAATCGTGCCACTGTACTACAGCCTGGAGACTGACTCAAAAAAAAAAAAATTAAGTTCAGGTGTAATTATTTTGGAATAACTAATAAACAATAGAAAGGACCAGCAGAGAATGAAATTTGAGCATTATAGCACCTTATGGTAAGTCATTCATCAAAAGTAGAGTTGGGGCAACCCCCTCAGGTCCCCTCCAACCCTGGGAGCGCCTCTCCTCTGTTCTCTCAATAAATCATGCTTACTCACTAAGAAACAAAACAAAACAAAACAAAAACAAAAGTAAACTTTATTGTAAAGCTGGGTATGGCAGCATATGCCTGGAGTCCCAGCTACTCAGGAGGCTGAGGAAGATCACTTGAGCCTAAAAGTTCAAGGTCAGCATGGGCAACATAGAAAGATTCTGTCTCAATTTTTTTTTTTTTTGAGTTGGAGTCTCACCTCTGTCACCCAGGCTGGAGCACAGGCACACTCAACAGCCACCCCAGTGTCGACCAGCTAGGCTCCAGCGATCCTTCCACCTCAGCCTTCCAAGTAGCTGGAACTACCACACTCAGCTAATTTTTTCAATTTATTGTAGAGACAAGGTCTCACCAAGTTGCCTGGGCTGGTCTCGAACCCACAGGCTCAGACAATCCACTCGCCTCGGTCTCCCAAAGTGCTGGGTGTCTCATAATTTAAAAAGAAAAAAGTGAGATTAATTGTAGCACACAATCATAAGTGATATATTTTGTGTCACCTCTAGAAAAGAATGTCAAATATCTGAAGGTAAATTGATGTTAAAGAAAATAAGCGGCTGGGCATGGTGGCTCATGCCTATAATCCCTGTACTTTAGCCTGAGTGACAGAGTGAGACACTGTCTTTAAAATAAAGATAAAATTTAAAATTCCATTTGCTGTCAATTTTATGACCTATGGATTTTGCTTTCAAATCTGCCAAGGCTGCTACTTAACAATTTCAAATAATTAAAATTACCTAGTTTTCTATGGTAAGGAAAAACAATCTGACAATTAGATCAAAAGTGGTTCACAAAATATATTTTTGTATTTCTAATTACACTTGTCTAGACACAGTAACCTGTCTTACAATGAGCATTTAATAATAATCTAAAATTACTTCATAAAATTGCTAAAGCAATAAAGTACATCAGAATTTTACACCATAGGCAACGTGCCACCGTGGCTAATTTTTTTATTTATTGTAGAGATGAGGTCTAGCCAAGTTGCCCAGATTGGTTTCGAACCCATGGGCTCAGGCAATCCTCTCACCTCGGCCTCCCAAAGTGCTGGGATTATAGGCGTGGGCCACTGCGCCCGGTGCTGAACTCATTTATTAATTCAAATAGGTTTTTAGTGGATTCCTTAGAATTTTCTATATACAAGGTCACATTTTCTGCAAGCAGGTGGCTTTACTTCCTTTTTATTCCGGATGGCTTTTATTTTATCTTCTTGCCTAATTGTCTTGGCTAACATCTCCAGTGCAATGTTGAATAGGAATGGCATAAGTAGACATGTTTGTCTTGCACATGCTCTTAAGGGGAATCTCTTGGTCCTTTACCATCAAGTGTGAAGTTAGCTGTGTGTTATTCATAGATGTCTTTTATCAGGTTGAGGGAGTTCCCTTCTATTCCGTATCTAAGTGTTTTCATCATTAAATTTGAATTGTTATTATGCAATACACTAAAAAATGCAAATTCTACAAAATTAAAAACATTTATCAAGAATGATGTAATTTCAACACTGGAGGACCAAGAAAAATGTAGATTTTGTTCATGTCACTGAAAATTTCACATGCCTATATTTACCTAAACTAAAAAAAAAAAGCAGTCTTTCCTTGTCAGGATTAACCTTAAGTAAGGTTTTAATTACACTGAAGTGGAATAAAATGCAACTTCACAATTAGTAAAACCAATGTTATCACCTATTTAAAAAATTATCACAATACACTTGGAAGTATAAACTACCTCACATTTTACTTTACAGATCCATTTTACATTATGTAATGTCCCTCACCCTGTTAAAGTCATCCTGGCTTTGCTTGATAATTAAGCTCTCTCATTCTTAAGAACATGTCTCATATGATAGATTTGAGAAAGTATAGTGAGTTTAACAAGCAACTTACATTCCATGAGAAATATATATTTTATATGTTATACCAATTTTACTTCTCTTGTAGGCAAATTTTCTGTAAGTCTTATATAAATTATCATTTCGTTAATCCAGGGGTTTGCTCTTTCTCTATTAGTCCTCTCTCTCTAAGAGGTGAACGTAAATTCAACTTTCACCACTTCTACAAATTAAAGTTTACCAATATTAATATTAAAAATCAAATAATTTACTCCATATCCATCCAGTATGATACACCAGCTGGCTTCAAAACTCAAGTCTAGATAGAAAAAGTTAATTATTTAAACTATACTTTAATTTTGAAGAATTCACTTACCACAAATTCTCCATAATCAAACTGATGTCTTTGATTTAGATGACTAACAAAATTTCTAGTAATCTGGCTGGGATCTCCCCACGGAAGAGACACACAAATAGGACATGTCTATAAGAAATAGATTGTTTTACATAGAAAAATAATAAAATGAATTGTTATATAATTATTGAGAGTATTAAACTATCACGGACATATGTTACCAAAAATATTTACATAAAAAGCATTTCTAAAGGTCAAATTCCATGACTAGATCATTTCCCAACCAAATTACCTTATATAAATGACACTAATCTAACAGAACATAAGAGATCTTAGACAATCTATTAGTTAAACATGTAATTATACAACAGTTTCAACAGACTACATCCAGCTTTTAATACTACCAATTGTAATAATAGTTATCACTAATTGCCTACAATATACCCAGTATATAATCTCATTTGATTATACTTATAATTAGCTTCATTTTATTTATAAGTAAAATGAAAATGATATAAATTGCAGAATTTACCTTAAATTGTATCAAAGTTTTAAATAAAGTACATCTTAAAAAGTGAATGAAGCCGGGCTCGGTGGCTCAGCCTGTAATCCCACACCTTGAGAGGCTGAGGTGAGTGGATTGCCTAAACCCACGGGTTCAAGACCCACCTGGGCAACTTGGCGAGACCTCATCTCTACAATAAATCAAAAAATCAGCTGGGCGTGGTAGCGCACGCCTGTAGTTCCAGGAAGGCTGAGGCGGACGGATCGCCCGAGCCCATCAGGTGGAGGCTGCGGTGGCCGGGAGTGGCCACTGCACTCCAGTCTGGGTGACAGAGTGAGACTCCAACTTAAAAAAAAAAAAAAGTGAATAAAAAAAAGTGAATGAATGACATACTGAAATGATATAAAAAGAAACTCTAGCCAAACACAGTAGCTCATGCCTGTAATCCCAGCACTTTGGGAGGTAGAGACAAGAGGATTGCCTGAACCCAGGAGTTCGAGACCAGTCTGGGCAACTTAGCGAGACCTTGTCGCTACAACAAATCAAAAAAAAAAAAAAATTAGCCTGGCGTGGTGGTACACACCTCTGGTCCTAGCTACCTAGAAGGCTGAGGCAAAAGGATCGCCTAAGCCCATCAGGTCAAGGCTGCAGTGGCCATGAGCATGTCCATGCATTCCCGCCTGGACAACAGAGTAAGACTATAACTCAAAAAAGAAAGAAAGAAACTCTAGTAATTGAACTCTACCCAAAGTTTTTGATACACTGAATATTATGCAGAAATGAATAAAAATTTGGTAACAATATAAAACTACGTGAAATCTCTTAAATATGAGAGAGATTTCCTGGAGACTTCTTTGGTACTGTACTTGTTTATTTAACTGTGACTCTCTTCTAATGAGCAAAGTAAGTAGTAGTGAGAGTTTAAAGTCACCCTCAATAGTTACTGGGGCATATTCTTTCACAAATTTTTTCTAGTACATTTACTAACAGCTTCAAAATATCTACAATTCTTATTGGTAACACTTTCCTTCCTATTCTTATTTCTGAAGACAATATTTATATATCAAAATGTTCAGCTAAAAAGGAAGTATATCCCAGCCCAGTTTCTCTTGTCCCATTCACAGATGAAACAACTAATCTGTGAGACTCATGTTTGAATTGAACTGAGGAGTTCTAGGACCATTATTACAATGTTGGAACTCTGTACCCTGCTCTATCTCCCTCATTTATCACAAGGTCTCACCACTTACCCTCAAAATGTCATCAAAAATAAGTATACATCAGAAAGAAAGTACAATTATTTTCCTTTCTTGCTTTATGCATTTATAAATGCTTAGATTCTGCAAAGACACAACTGAAAATACCTACTGACTTTATTCTTTCTTACAGGTAGATCTTCTGCAGCAGATCTAGCTGACCAGATCCACTCATCTGCATTCCATAGAGCAAGAAAATGGAGCAGACCCAAGAGACTTAGGTTCTACCACTGATCAGGAATGGGCTCCCAGTTCAGCTTTCATTACTTTACTCTTCTCCAGACTGTTCTCCTGTATTACCTCACTTAAATAAACACCTCCCTTTTTATAATGAGTTCTGTAATTTTAAATATTTCATTGTTTCTTAATCATTAATCCTTTGTTGACAAAAATCTACTTTATTGATAATGTCCCGTCCAAATTTAAATCAACTACCTTCCCTGTATAACTGAGGTGAAATAAACGGAACAGCATGCTTCAATCTAAGCAGAAGACTACCTCTAACATATGTACTTACCACAGGAACTATCTGAAATAGATGATTACTGTTACAGTGATCCAGTAAACGCTGTCTGGTAAAATTTGACTCTTGACACAGGGGACACTTAAAAGTTGGATGTCCAGAAGAACTATAAAACAATTTTAAATGAAGAATACTTAATTCAAAGTCATAACATAAAAACGATGCTCTTCTAATGTTTGACTACTTTGAATTATTAAATAACTATTTAAGCCGGGCTCGGTGACTCAGCCTGTAATCCCGCGCCTTTGGGAGGCTGAGGTGAGCGGATTGCCTGAGCCCGCGGGTTCGAGACCCACCTGGGCAGCAAGACCTCATCTCTACAATAAATCAAAAAATCAGCCGGGCGTGGTAGCGCATGCCTGTAATTCCGGCTACTCGGAAGGCTGAGGCGGAAGGATCGCCGGAGCCCAGCAGGTCGAGGCTGTGGTGGCCGGGAGCGGCCACTGCACTCCAGTCTGGGTGACAGAGTGAGACTCCAACTCAAAAAAAAAAAAAAAAACCAAAAAACTATTCAAAGATTCTCAGAATTTGAAAATGTTTTCAACAAATGATGTGGAACAAAGGTTCCCAAACAATCTCAGTTTATACTACATTAAGTCCCCTACATAGAACCTTCAAGTTGCAAACTTTCAAAGATGTGAACATATGTTCCCATGTCCAATATAAAAGTTAGTTCACATGTCTGGTGTACACTGTTATGTGCATGCAGCCTCACAAGTGTGATTGTGCTTTGGTGAACTTTATCGTATAGTACTGTATAGAGTACAGTAGTACAGTAACCTTATTTCAAGCCCATGATGTCTGGAAGCAAGCATAAAAGCAGTGGTGAAGTAGCTTGTAGCTAAGAAGTACCAAGCAACAACTACTATACTTATCAAAGTACTATACTGTAAGATTAAAAATGTTTTCTTTACTTTTTTGTCTTTTATGTATTATTTGTGTGAAAAGTATTATAAACCTATTACAGTATAGTATTTTAGAGTCGATTGTGTTAGTTGAGTACCTATGCTAACTTTGTTGGACTTAAGAACACACTCTCAGAACAGAACTCACTCATATGTAGGGGACTTACTGTACTTGGTGCTCCCAGTTAATTTTTCATGGTGCCTCTAAGTCAAAACAAAAACAAAAACTGAAAACTTAGCTGGCTCCATTTATCAAGTACTTAGGTCCAAACTTAATGATAGTCGTTCATGTGATGCCAATAGCTGTTAGTATGTGTCCCTTGAAAATTTTAATTATCCTGTGGTGTCCCACAGTTTAGAAACCCTGTATCTAGGAACTGAAAACTGAAAGACTTCCATCAATATCGCATCTTTAGTCTATCCTAGGCCCCAGGAATCTAACATACAAAAATCAAAGGAAAAGCAACAAACAAAAGCACTGATCACCAGAATGAAACACTTCAAGACATTTTAAGGATCATGCACCACTGGGTTTTAATACTTCTGAATTTCAGCAAGGGACACCTGAACCATGCATGGAAAACCTGATCATAGTGAAAGAGGAAAGCTAAACTCTTCTCATCTAATATGATTCTTAAAAGCAGCAACTGCATTGTCTATTTCTTTTTGTTTTTTGTTTTGAGTTGGAATCTCACTTTGTCACCCAGACTGGCATGCAGTGGCATGCTTACGGCCACCACAGCCTTGACCTGCTGGGCTCAGGTGAGCCTTCCGCTTCAGCCTTTCAAGCAGCTGGAACTACAGGCATGCCCCACCATGCCTGGCTAATTTTTTGATTTATCATAGAGACAAAGCCTTGCCAAGCTGCCCAGGCTGGTCTCGAACCCCTGGTTTCAGGCAATCCTCTCGCCTCCGCCTCCTAAAGTGCTGGGATTACAGGCTTGAGCCACGCCCAGCCCGTATTGTCTATTTCTAAACTGCTGACTTCTAACATTATGACTAGTGATTTAACTGAATAAAAAAAGTTTATTTTAAAAACAGATTACTATTTGATAAAATGATGACTACTTACTAAAGTAGCAGAATTTTTTCAAAAACTTACCTTGTATTCTCTTGGTACATTTCTGTATTATCAGATGTGGATGTTTCACTCCTATTACTTAAGAAGCATGGAAGGAAAAAGTCAATACCTCAAGTAATAAAGCAAATTAAAGGTTCATTAACTTGAACCATTCATGAAGATTAGTCTGAATTTGTTTTAGAAGTATAAACTTCAAATAGTTCTCAAGTTCTCAACTATGAAATAATTATGGCATTATTTATTATCTAAATAAATTAAGACTGCTTATTAGGATATTATATCCCTTTTTTTTTTTTTTTTTTTTGAGTTGAAGTCTTATTCTGTCACCCACACTGGAGTGCAGTGGCCGCTCCCGGCCACCGCAGCCTCGACCTGCTGGGCTCTGGCGATCCTTCAGCCTTAGCCTTCCGAGTAGCCGGAATTACAGGCGTGCGCTACCACGCCCGGCTAATTTTTTGATTTATCGTAGAGATGAGGTCTCACCTGCCCAGGCGGGTCTCGAACCCACGGACTCAGGCAATCCGCTCACCTCAGCCTCCCAAAGGCACGGGATTCAGGCTGAGCCACCGAGCCCGGCTATTCATATCCTTTAAAATCAATTTATGTACAGTTATAAAACATGCTTCCAAAATTGAGTAATTTAGGAAAATATTTGAATGTTCATTATGTCTACATTTTATTCCCCACAAAAGAAAGAAACTAACATTTAATATATAGAACAATTTGGCACCTCCACTTTTACCCTATGCCAGAGAGTCAAGTGTCGTGTGGAATAGTAGAGGAATCCTGAGGGAAGAGTAGACATTCCACACAGAGCTCGTCACTTGTGTGCTACAGAATTCTATCAATGTGGTCAATTTTATGAAAAGCAAGGTCCTTCAATAGTAATCTTAAAATAGTAATAAGATAGGAGGCCAAAAAAATTGTACCACACAGAAGCTTACACTATATCTCAATACTGGAGTTAAAAAAGTAGTAGAACTTAGCCTGTCTATTCACTTTTCTCTTATAAAAAATCAAGCAGTAATAGATCACCTACCTAGCAGATGATCTTTCTTTTTAATTTTCATTTTTAAAATTTTCATAATAAAGGTACATATAACAACAATGTGTATTCAGTGAAAAGGAAACTTTTCAATGACAGTTCCCTTCTGTGAAGATAATAATATCTCTCCACATATAGTCTACGCATGGGTAAGCAAGTAAGCTTCATTGTTTAGCTACATAACCAAAACAGGAGACCATTAAAAGCCACTATTTCCTACCTTTTTCTTTTTTTCTTTGCTTTTTATGAAAGTATATATTCTTTTTTTAACATATTTTTTATTTTAAAATTGTGGGGTACAGTTAAGGGTTAGGTATACAAATATGCATTGTGAAGATACCCTTGTTGATGAGGTGTGCCGCACCATCCCCAGACAAATATTGACTACCATTAATCCCACTTCCCTTCCCCTCCAGAAAACTGGCTGACCACATGCAGAAGATTCAAACAAGACCCCTATCTATCCCCATACACAATAATTAATCCTACCTTTCTAGCAGATATTAATCTGCCTGTTCATGTAAAGGTGACATTTTAACAATATGGAGGCAAAAAAACTGCTCTTTAAAATAAGGCCAAATGGCAGAGAGTGCATTTATATTAAGGGACTGTTATAAGATTTTGTTACCAAAAACAAAATGTGACACCTATTTTTAAAAATTTCTTATCTATGTATTTAACCTTGGTAGCAGATTTTTCTAACCAGTTTTAAAAAGGGGGAATTTTTTGTACCTCACACTATACATCTCAAATAAATGTGAAAAGAACAGCTTTTAAATGTTTAAAAAGAAAATATCTTTTATAATCTTGATATAGAAAAAAATTTCTCAAGCATGATACAAAAAAAAAAAGAATGCCTATAAATAAGAAAAAGAACCTTTTATTTAATACTCATATCAGATTCCTTAATAGTTATTTAACCATTTAAGATGTTTAAAAACTTGGAGAAAAATCTGTTGGAAACAACCAAAGACTACTTGCAACTTTTTCTTTAATCTTTGTGAAGAGCTGTATTTGAACAAAATTGTATAAGCCTACTGATACTGTTATTAATGTTTACAAAGAGTCAAGATTAGGAGGACTAGTCTACAAACAGACCAAACTATTTTCAAGGAATGTAAAACACAGATGGGTGTGCTGGTATTAATTTTAATGATTACATGCATCCTCCCCCTCTCCTCCTCCCCACTTCCAGGGGCTAAAGAAAACAAAAAGGCACACAGTCTTATGTTAGAATCAGAATTTTGTTATGAAATAGAAATGGCCTTAGTAAAACAATTAGCACTGCTATCTAATTATTATGAGAAACTACCCCACACCAATGCAGTAACTTATCCTCCAACAGTTACTAATTTGTTGTACACAGTACTACCCTGAATAATCTGAATGAAAGCACTAGTTTATTGTAGATGGCTCAACTGGAAGGTATACTGCTTGCAGTGAGACATGTAGAAAAGGGAATTATGTTTATTTTACCTATTCCTGTATGTTCAATAACATGGAGAGTGTGCCCAGCACTTCAGAAGGTATAAATGTATTCTGAATTAATGAAATGATCTATGTATTATTTTGCAATTTTTTTAAACTTCTCAGATAGGTACATGCAAATATCACTTTAAGAATTCCCGCAGTCACACTCTATTTAAGTCAGTTTTTAAATCCCTCATTTGTATTTATGTAGGAATATTGTGAACTGTATTCTGAGGAAACACAGGCTCTCCTGAGAAGTTGTCCCTTGGCCTACTTTGCTACAGAAGTAGTCACATGTGTCATTACTAATGTAATAAATTTTCACAAGATGTCACCAAACCCTGTTGGCTATTAACTATATGAACCTGCCCTTAATCAGCAATATTGAATATATTTGGTCTCCAGTTACCTGACAGAGAACAGAACTTTAAATTTTCTTAACTGAATGAAATGTTTACCAAAAGCTTAGCTACAGAAATAACCTTCATGGAGACCATCTGACGGTATTGATCCTGTCTATTCTACTACCACCTAGATTAAGCCAGAATATCAGAGAAGAACCTCTGGAAGAAAAGCTTTATATAAACTGCAATAACGTATTATGATAGCCTATAGTGAAGGTCTTCAAAATATAGTCAGATGTAACTTGTTTTGCATTTATCATAGTGAAAATGATGTTTTCTGTATTTGTTTCTTCTCCTGAGGACCTATGGTCAAAAATCACTCTTCTGTGTCATTTCTTTTAGTATCAGGAATAGCTGTGTTTCTCATTAGGAACTATTTTGTTAACAGTATTATAGATACTGTTAATTGTTATTAGATTATGTGTTCTCCATACTGGCTGCTGAGAAGCTCTGATATAGTATATTCTAATTTATCAGGCTACCAACTAACATCCTTCTGTGCTGGGTCATCTTGCCCCTCCAGATTCACTCTCTCCATTTTTTACCATGCTCTGTTGCACTTCAGAGCCTAACTGGCATCAACTGGTTCCCTTGCTGTTTCCCAGTTAGGTTCAGCAGGGAAACAGGCGATTTGGAGGAAGAAACAAAAGGAAGATCAAGAAATTGATTTCCCAGACACCTTCCCTGAAAAATTGCCTTGACTGGCAGCATTCCTTGCTGGTTGTATCTCCCTCCAGCTCTCCTCCTCCAGGTCCTGATATTTACTTCCTCCCCCATCTCCTGCTTTCAGGAGACCCAGAGTACACCGTTATTCCCTGTGGCTTCCTATACCTTACTCACAGTATATCCAATATGCTACTCACTGAAAACAGTCCTTTTACTAAATTCTCCCCAAATTGTCTAACTAGAGCACACTATCTGTTTCCTGCCATGACCCTGAGTATACCCCGGCATCATATCTTATATTTCCCATCATGTTTTTAAAAACTTTTTCCTACCTTCACCAATTTTCCTTACTGACTAAAAAGTCATATGCAAACTCAATTTTTCTATTGCAATTAGAACTCACATTTTAATCAATAAATAAAAACTTACAATTTAATCAATAAATAAAATGTGATAGGCTATGGAAATAAATAGGACTAAAAAAGCCCACTCTAGGAAAAGAGACAGACAAGGAAACAATAAATACAGTAAAGTAAAGAGGATCTAACAGAAGCACAAATAATAGTTCTACTAAGAAGAACTGTAGAGGTCAGGAAAGATTTTACAGAGTAGCTACACTTGGTCTAAGTCCTTAAAGAGAAGAAAAAGTCCACCAGCTGGCAAAGTGTGGGTTGGGGTGGTGAAAAAGAGAATACCACTGGAAAAAGTACAGAGGTAAGGGAACGACAATGACGGGGAACTAAAATTTACCAAGCAAAGTACTTTTCCATTTTTTTTACCTGTAAATTAACTCATGTATTAACTCTCAATCCAATGAAATGCTAATATTATCATCAACTCCCACACCTTTCCTTAAACAGATAAGAAAGTGAGGCACAGTTTCTTGCCAAAAGTCAGACACTCTGGCTCCAAGTCTTCATTTTTAACCACTAAGTTACACTGCTTCTCAAGGATGGCAAGGACAAATAATTCAGCATGGTTAAGGCATGTGACACAATGATGGATGACCGAGAAAGAGAAAGGCTAAAAAGAGGAAAGAGCCAGATCAGAAAGGGCTTTGCAATAAGGTATCTTCCAATAAGCTAATTGCTGGATTTTAGATCATGGCCCCTTGAGAATCTTGAGGCCTTCTCCCAAAATGTACATACACAAAATATATGGCAGTTTAGGGAGTTCACAGAGCCCTTAGATGGTCAATGGGAACACAGAATGAGAAACACTATAAGGGGCCATGAGAAGTCAATGACAGGGTATAAGGAAGAAGGTACAATGACAGGAAGATCAGAATTGCACTTCTGAAGTATCACTCTGGCAACAGTATATAGGACAGATTAGAGGAGAACTACTAACTAAAAGACTATTGTAGGCCGGGCACAGTAGGTCACATCTATAATCCCAGCACTTTGGGAGGCCGAGGTGAGAGGAATGCCCAAGGTGAGAGGAATGCCTGAGACCAAGAATTCGAGACCAACCTGAGCAACTTGGTGAGACTTCATCTCTACAATAAGTCAAAAAATTAGCTGGGCATGGTGGCACATGCCTATAGTTTCAGCTACTTGGAAGGCTGAAGCAGAAGGATCGCCTGAGACCAGCAGGTCAAGGCTGCAGTGGCCGTGGGTATGCCACTGCATTCCAGCCTGGGCGACAGAGTGAGAGTCCAACTCAAAAAAAACACCCCAAAAAAAACTACCTCAGTAGTAGTTCAAGTGAGAAACGGGGAGGGCTTGAGCTAGGAAAGTGACAAGATAAAAGAAAAGCATAGAAAAGGAGTATTGCTTATTAGAAAATCAAGTATCCATGACCAAGTGGATCTAAGGAGACAGGGAGAAAAGCTTGTCATTAAACATGCAGTGATTGATTAGTCACATCTACTAGGAACTTTGCAAAAAGCTGGAGATATGCTCAACAAGACAAATCCCATGCCCACACTTAAAAATAATCTGGGTAAAAACAGATGGCAAATTATAAAACAGTAGAAATATAATAACAAGGAAAGCACAGAGACGAAGAAACCCAGGAGGATTTTTAAAAACTACAAGATGAGAGCAACAAATTTCATCCAAATTTACTTGACATCTTAGAATCTCCTTAGAAGTCAAGTAAGACCAGGCACTGTGCTCATGCCTATAATCCCAGCACTTTGGAAGGCCAAGGTGAGAGGATTGCCTGAGCCCATGGGTTCGAGATCAGCCTGGGCAACTTGGTAAGACCTCATCTCCACAATAAATCAAAATATTAGCCAGAAGTGGTGGCGCATGCCTGTAGTTCCAGCTACTTGGAATGCTGAGGCGAAAGGATCGCCTGAGCCCAATAGGTTGAGGCTGCCGTGGCCATGAGCATGCCACTGCACTCCAGCCTGGGCAACAAAGTGAAACTCCAATTCAAAAAAAAAAAAAAAAAAAAAGAAGTCAAGTAAAGTGAGAACTAAAAGAATTTTGCGAACTTGGCAATCAGAAAATTACTAAAGACCTTTAGCAAAAAATTTCAACTGAGTAGGGAAGAAGCCTAAAGCTGCATGAGAAATATAAAGTGCTAAGGACGATTAAATTACTAAAAATTAGCAACATGTAAAATGAAAAGCTACTAAAATACTAAATTAGAAACTGCTTAATATATTGTTGCCGGGCAACCCTTTGGGACCCCTCCCACTGCCAGGAGCTTTCTTGTCTTAATAAATTCCTACTTTCTCACCTAAAAAAAAAAAAAAAGTGTGTGTGTGTGTATATATATATATATATATAGTTGTCAGAGAACCTTGCTATAATAGTAGCAACATTGCCCTTCCTTACAGTTACATGTGTGCTTATTGTTGAGTTTTCCAAAACTAAAACAATGCACTGTTTAAGGATATATGCATGGGCAGTAATACAAAAGAAAAGCAAGGGAATGAATAATTCAAATAAAAAGATAGTGGTTACCTCTAGGAATTCAAATGGGCGGGGCTCACAAGGAGAGTCTAAGGTTCTGAAAAATGTTCTTGACCTCAGTTCCTGGGCAACTGGATATTTATCACTATTTTTAAACCACGTATGTGCATTTTTACCATTCTTCTGTGTAAAATGCATTCCACAAAAATGTTTGATATACATTAAATCTGAGACAATAAGATACAGATCAATCCAAAATCTAGATTTTCTCTTTTTTGAGACTAATATAGAAGAATTTAATTGTACCTAGTCTCACTTTTACATGACATTTTATTAGCAGCATAAAAATTTCTAACTCTAAGTCTATTCCTTAGATAGCAAAGAAAAAAGATTTGAACTTGCAAAATATATTACCGAAAAGGATTTTCTCTAGTTTTCAAATCATTTCATTTGGAAAATCAGTAACGAAAAAGTCTTCAACTTAATTTTCACTCAAAGAAAGATTGATTCTTAGAATGGTTTTAAATAACATAAGTTTAAGTATATCATGAAGTTGATCTCCCAGATGTAATCTTATGTGTGCAAAACAAATTCTGAAGGCAAATGCTGTAGTTCTGACACTTGCAGTTTGGTTTAAAAACACACACATATACACACATCTCAAAAAATACCCTATCATATAGTTCCCCCCCAAATTTCCTTTTCAATTATAAAAATTCTTTTTTTTTAGGAATAAATATTGCTTACCTGCTCCCTACTGAATCTTGAGAGATTTGAAAGTTTGGAATGATAGAAGAAACACCATATTCATCCTGATACTTCTTACAAGATTTGTAATGATGTCTCATGCGATAGAATTTAATCTGTAAATTATTGATTAAATGTGATTTTTAATTTAAAATAGAACTCTCAAGTTTGAGATACTATCAAGAGAAAAAAACCAGATAACTAAATATTATATTTAAACAAGTGTCTTTTTTTAAAGTAAATGATTTCATCCTTAAGTAGGAGCTAAAATTAGATAATACATTTCTGTCCTTCTGTCCATTAGATGCAGAGACTATGGGGAAGAGTCCATCTGTCCATAAACTCACTGCAAAAAATACTAACAAATAATTTTACACTTGAAAAGACAACACTTCAAACAGACTAAAAATTAAAATTATTAAGAGAATGCTTGACGCTACTGGACATTTCTTTACAATTAACTACCACTGCCTGGCAGAGTTAGAAAGTGTTTTATAAAAAAATTAAGTTCCCTGGTTATTACTTGGAACATTTTTCAGTTTCTCACTGAGGAGAAAAGCCAGAATCTCTCAAGTGTGTTTTCCAGTTTTGCTTCGTTGCCCTGTCAGTTAAACACCTCCCTCAAAGAGATGGAAAAGCATATCAGACTTGTATGAATGCATGAAATAGCAACTGGTTTTGCTCACTAACTTTATTAGCTGTTAGAAAAAATGTCAGCAATAAATCCATAGACACATGAATATACTCAAAGCCTAACCACCCCTCATACCATTTCATTCCTTCTCCAAATAACAAAAATAAAATCTAGGTAAGAGAATTAATGCTGGTTATTTGTTAACACCTGCTTTTCCTACATATGCCTCAAAAATTAACCAAATATTTTATAATTTCTTTCTTTCTTTCTTTCTTTTTTTTAAAGTTGGAGTCTCACTCTGTCACCCAGACTGGAGTGCAGTGACCACACCCGGCCACCGCAGCCTCAACCTGCTGGGCTCCGGCGATCCTTCCGCCTCAGCCTTCCAAGTAGCTGGAACTACAGGCGCGCACTACCACGCCCGGCTAATTTTTTTTTTTGATTGATTGTAGAGATGAGGTCTCACCAAGTTGCCAAGGCGGGTCTCAAACCCGCGGGCTCAGACAATTCACTCACCTCGGCCTCCCAAAGCGCGGGATTACAGGCTGAGCCACCAAGCCCGGCTATTTTGTAATTTCTTAGATAAATACAAAAGCAAAGTGAGCAGCTAGAGCATTCCTTGACTACATAAATCCAAATGATTTACTTTTCTTTGTGCAAAGTTGTAATGAAACTACCATAAGAATTATTTCAGGGTTGCATTTGTACCAGAATGGGTTTAAATGAGCTACATACCAGCTTGCTCATTTAGTTATATTAGTAATCAGTGAGCAATTACTTTTAGAAATACCATGCTAAAAATTATAATGACAAATCAATGGATTCAGATTTTATTTTTCAGTCTTGGTTCTCAATAAGTTTATAATCTAGTAAGATCTATAACCACAGTTTTTTAGGCCTTTTCTGCCCAATTCCCAATCTCAATAACTTCTTTCTTTTCAAAATAGAACCCACCAAGAAAATTCAAACAGAAATTTCAAAGTAGAAACTTGACTTTCAAAGAAGAGCTATGTCACATTTGCTCTACCTGTTTTGCACAGCATCTGCAGCTACCAGAAAACTTCCTCATGATATTTTCAAGGTCTAAGGCCCGTTCGGGACATGCTCGCTCTCTTCTGGTCACATTTCCACGGCACAGGGGACAGTGTACTCCACTTTCTCTCATTGCAGTCAGGAAACATTTTCTACAGAAACTAAACCAAACATGGTGACACATTAACTGCAGAAAAAATCACTCTTTTCATCTCTATAATTAAGCACAAACAAGTAATTATGGATATGTAGTCATGCTAAATAAGTTAAATGATTCTTAAGTATATAAATCTCAAAATGTTAAGAACTGTATACATATAACTCAGAGGATAAGACTGATAACTGAGTCTAGGCAGGGTGGCTCATGTCTTTAATCCCAGCACTTTGGGAGGCTGAGACAGAAGGATCTCTTGAGCCCAGAAGTTCAAGCCCAGCCTGGGCAACATAGCAAGACCTCGACTCTACAAAAAATAATAAATTAGGCTGGGCCTGGTGGCTCACGCCTGTAATACCAGCACTCTGGGAGGCAGAGGCAAGAAGACTGCCTGAGCCCAACAGTTCAAGATCAGCCTGGGCAACTTGGCAAGACCTCGTCTCTACAATAAATCAAAAAATCCGTCAGATGTGGAGGCAAGCGCCTGTAGTTCCAGCTACTTGAAAAGCTGAGGCGGAAGGATCACCTGAGCCCAGCAGTTGGAGGCTGCATGGCCAGGAATGTGCCACCGCACTCCACCCTGGATGACAGAGTGAGACTCTAGGAAAAAAATTTAATTTAAAAAACAAAAAGTTAGCTGGGCATAGTGGTATGCGCCTGTAGTCCCAGCTACTCAGAGGAGACTGAGGCAGGAGGATCACCTGAACCCAAGAGGTTGAGGCTACAGTGAGCTGTGATTGTGCCACTCACTCCAGCCTGGGAGTTACAGTGAGACTCCGACTCAAAAAAAGGGAAAAAAACTGGTAACAGGACTGATAACTAGACTGGATGGAAATATAAAAGAAATGACATGAATTTGTCTTACAACTTTTTTTTTTTTTTTGAGTTGGAGTCTCACTCGTCACCCAGACTGGAGTGCAGTGGCCACTCCCAGCCACCGCAGCCTCGACCTGCTGGGCTCTGGCGATCCTTCCGCCTCAGCCTTCCAAGTAGCCGGAATTACAGGCATGCACTACCATGCCCGGCTGATTTTTTGATTTATTGTAGAGATGAAGTCTCGCCAAGTTGCCCAGGCCACCAAGCCCAGCTGTCTTAGAACTTTTTGACACAGTATGTAAAAAATAAATATTTTAATAATATATAACATTACCAGAAGAAGCATGGTGCAAAGGAAGAACTATATCCTATTCTGGCTCTGCCAATTTAGTAGCTGTGTGATCTTAGGCAAAACACGAAACCACACTGAACCTCCAATTCCTCCCCTTACAAAACGCAAGGATGAGCCGGGCTCGGTGGCTCAACCTGTAATCCCAGCACTTTGGGAGGCCAAGGTGAGTGGACTGCCTGAGCCCGCGGGTTTGAGACCCGCCTGGGCAACTTGGCAAGACCTCTTCTCTACAATAAATAAAAAATTAGCTGGGAATGGTAGCGCGCGCCTGTAGTTCCAGCTACTTGGAAGGCTGAGGCGGAAGGATTGCCGGAGCCCAGCAGGTCGAGGCTGTGGTGGCCGGGAGTGGCCACTGCACTCCAGTCTGGGTGACAGGGTGAGAGTCCAACTCAAAAAAAAAAAAAAAAAATGCAAGGATAGACCAGATCAGCTTTTGTCTCAAACTGATATACACCAAGACATTGCTATACAAGATATGAATAGTCTACTGCAAAAGAGTACACAAAGTGATCTGGGAAGTTCTAGGATAAAGTTAATAGATTTCCTGTCAAGGAAAACACAAGTGTTACCCAAAATTATTTGGTCAGGAAATACAAAAATTTCCCACAACAGTGTGCAATGGAACATAATTTGAGAAACGCTTAAGAATACTTTCAGTTTTAAATATCTAAATAGATAATAAACACAAAATGCTTATTGCAGTACTTTATTTTAAAAATACTTTTAAAATATGTTATTTTAAGAATTACAAAATAACCAAAACTGAGCACAATGGTGTGTGCCTATATAGCCCGAGCTACTCAAGAAGCCAAGGTGGCAGGACTGCTTGAGCCCAGGAGCTCAAGGCCAGCCTGAACATCATAGCGAGAGTCTGTCTCTAAAAAAGTAATACACAATAAAAAATGTTTTTTAACCCCGTGTTAATGGAGATATAAGGAAATGAGTGTTTTCTATTTCCAGATAACATGTCAATACTTACTAAAATTCTTAAAGAGAGGGTGTCCCAAAAGTCTTAGTGTGATCTTTTTTTTTAACTCTGCAAATTTTTACTTTACTTCTGAGCTCAGTCCTCCCTCTTCAGCCTCCCAAGAAGACAGGACTAGAGACACACTCACCTTACCATTTTGAGCTTTAATAATTTAAGAAGTATAAATTCTCAAACTTAGAAAACCATCATTTGTAAGCATAATTGTTTAAATTAAAAATTAGTGGTTGGATTCATTGACTCACACTGGTAATCCCAGCACTTTGGGAGGCAAAAGTGAGAGGACTGCTTGAGTCCACAGGTTCGAGACAAGCCTAGGCAACTTGGCTAGACCTCATCTCTACAATAAACCAAAAAATTAGCTGGGCGTGGTGGTGGCGTATGCCTTATAGCTCCAGTTACTTGGAAGGCTGAGGCAGAAGGATCACCTGAGGCCAGCAGGCTGAGGCTGCCATGGCCATGAGTGTGCCACTGCACTCCAGCCTGGGCGACAGAGTGAGACTCTGACTCAAAAACAAAAGCAAAAAAAACCCAACTCCTGACAGTCAAGCTAAACTTTCCTCTTTGAATAAGGAATTGAAACTGTCAACAAAGTCCATACCAGCAAAATTCATCAAACGCATAGTCATACATGAAACAGTAAAGCTTGAGTAAAAAAAAAAAAATGAAGTAGAATAGTAATTTTTAGTGGGTAAATTAGTCAGTATGGTGGCTAATTTAATAATTAATTACAAACAACTTAATATAAACAGTGTTAAAAGATTCTAAACAAGCAACATGTATAAACAAAAGCTATATTTAGGAAAGGGGATTTTAAAAAAGCAAAATTTCAAAGCCCATTTATTCAACAAGGAAATAGTAAAAGTGTGATAACAACACAACTAAAAAACAAAAAATGGTGAAAAATATCAAGTGCCGAGGAGGATGTGAACCAACCTAAACTCACATCCGGTACTATGAGAGTGCAAACTGTCAACACAACCATTTGGAAAATTGGCTGGCAATATATACTAGAACCCATAGATTCCGCTCCAAAGTATATCCCCCACAAAAGTACCTATGTCAGAAAAAAAAACTGCTAGAAAGTTCACAGCCACACTATTTGTTACAGTTCCAAACTAAAAACTATACAAATGCCCACGCACAGAAAAATGCATAAATTATGGTATACTTACAAAATGAAAACTACAGTTTGTTGTATTGGGAGTGAAAAATTTACAACTACAAGTAACAATATGGAGGAACATAATGTTGAGCCAAACAAGCCAGATACAAAAAAGTAGGAAATGCATGATTCTATTTTTATAATGTAAAAGAAGCAGTGAAACTAGGTTGTTAAAAGTCAGGACAATGGTACCTAAAGGAGATGGAATATACTCCTGGGAGAAGGGAGCATTATGAGGGCTTCTGGGGTGCTGTTAATGTTCTGTTGCCTGTCATGAGTACTGATTATACAGGAGTACTCAGTTTGGGAAAAGTCACTGAGCTAGATATTTAAGAGAGGGGCACTCTTCTATATACATATTATACTTAAATGGAAACAAAAATTTAATTAGGAGCACCTTTAGACAAAAGTAGTTATGTTAAAACTGCTACAAAAATAACTAAATTAAGATTACCATCTGAGCTTTAAAAAAAAAAAAACTGCTCAAATAAAAAAAAAAGAAAAGAAGAATTGCTAGAAAAAAAGGAAAGTAAATTTAACCAGAGAGAGAAAGCACAGAAGTGCCCTTCCTAATTCAGTGGCTTAACAGCCATAACATAAAAGACAGAAAGAGAAAACAGAATTTTTAAAGAAGCAAAGGAGAACATGAGAGCGTAAGGGGAATTTCCAGAGCCAAACAATATTTAGGCAGAACGATATAAGTGAATTACCTATATAATAAATTTTAAAGAATCACACCATCCACACAGATCACTGGAAAATTTCAAATAATGATTTTTCAACTTCTAATATCTTTCAAGGAGAGTAAAAATTATATCAATTACTAATGAAAAGAATCAGATTAGCAACAAACTCATTAGCAGTAACAAATGACAATAGAATCATGTGTTCAAAGTTCTACAAAAAAATGTTTTACAACCTAAAAGTTCATCTTCTGGATACTAAATCATTTGTTTTATGTACGTTAGGCATTTCTGATATGCTGCAACATGTGAAACACTGAAAAACTCTGCAATATGCATAACTGCACCCTAAAATTTATAGAGCTTATGGGAGTAAATAGGGGAGACCACTTGTGCAATCTAGTCACCAAAATACTAACAAAAACCCAAACAACTATAATAAAAATACTGACAAGTTTGAAAGGTATTTAGGTTCCTAATAAACACTCCATCCTAAAATATTCTAAAAGGAGGAGGTAGATAAGAAGCGGTTGAAGCTGGTAAATTATGAAAATAAATATGAAATGCACAAAGGAAAAGAGAAACACACAATAATTATTCCAAGAGAGAACTCATGGCTAAACTGAACCAAAAAGAATGAATGCTGGGCATTCTGTGTCATAGTGTTTAATTCTGTAGTTTATTACATTCAGCTGTGTTTTAGTGTACTTTGTTTCAGTTGCTATTTGCTGAGGTACCAAAACAAAATCAGATAAACCCATCTGTTCTGATATAATCTGTTATAGCAAGCAGAATAGACTAAATCACTGTTTGGTCTATCATTTACCTTTAAACTTGTTTGTGGTCTTCTGATACTAAAATTTCACATTTTTAATGTAGTATGAATGTATCACCTTTTCCTAAAATTATGGTTTGTGCCTTGTAGTCTTAAGCTTCCAATTTCTTTTTTTTTTTTTTTAGATGGAATCTCACTCTGTCACCCAGGCTGGAGGGCAGTGGCACACTCCCAGCCACCACAGCCTCGACCTGCTAGGGTCCTGCGATCTTTCCGCCTCAGCCTTCCAAGTAACCAGAACTACAGGCGCACGCTACCACGCCCAGCTAATTTTTGATTTAGTGTAGACAAGAGGTCTTGCCAAGTTGCCCTGGTGGGTCTCGAACCCGTGGGCTAAGGCAACATCTCGCTTCGGCCTCCCAAAGTGCTGGGATTATAGGCTGAGCCACCGAGTCCGGCAGTTTCTCCTACTTTAAGATCAAAGATATTCATTTACCTACATTTCCTTCTAAAAACCTTAAGCTTTGCTTATCACATTTAAGTTTTTAATCCACCTGGAAAGTATTTTTATTTATGGCATACTGTAGAGATTCTATATGTAAAGTCAGTACCCAAATACTATTTTACTGAATAAGCCATCTTTTTCTCCCAATAATTTGCAATGTCACATCTACTCATACCTGGGCAACTTGGCGAGATCTCATCTCTACAATAAATCAAAAATTAGCCAGGCGTGGTAGCGCGTGACTGTAGTTCCAGCTACTTGGAAGGCTGAGGTGGAAGGATCGCCA
>NW_007113559.1:1876-11593 GCF_000164805.1 Carlito syrichta | reverse complement strand
CCTGAGCCCATGTGTTCGAGACCCACCTGGGCAAGTTGGCAAGACCTCATCTCTACAATAAATCAAAAAACTAGCCCGGGTGTGGTAGTATGCGCCTGTAATTCCCAGCTACTTGGAAGGTTGAGATGGAAGGGATCGCTGGAGCCCAGCAGGGTGAGGCTGCGGTGGCCGAGAACATGCCACTGCATTCCAGTCGGGGCGACAAAGTGAGACTCCAACTCAAAAAAATAAAAACAAAGATAAAAGTTCCAAAACATTTGTGAAACTATTTTGGGACTCTCTAATATGTTCTAGTCATTTATCTTCTGTTGAATCAATACCATATCATTTTAACTACTACAGCTTCATAACATATCATGGTACTGATAGGATAGGCTATGTTCTACTTTTTAAAAAAATTTAAATTATTCATGGACATTAAATCTGCATTAGAATTTTTTTTTTTTTTTTTAAGTTGGAGTCTCACTCTGTCGCCCAGACTGGAATGCAGTGGCATGCTCTCGGCCACCGCAGCCTCACCCTGCTGGGCTCCAGCGATCCTTCCATCTCAACCTTCCAAGTAGCTGGAATTACAGGCGCATACTACCACACCCGGCTAGTTTTTTGATTTATTGTAGAGATGAGGTCTTGCCAACTTGCCCAGGTGGGTCTCGAACACATGGGCTCAGGCAATCCACTCGCCTTGGCCTCCCAAAGTGCTGGGATTACAGGCTGAGTCACCGAGCCTGGCCTGCATTAGAATTTTAAATCAATTTTTCAAGTTCTGCCAAAAAAATCATGTTGGGACTTCAGTGGAACTATATTTTTAGAATTGTCTGGAGAGAGTTGGCTGGAGTGCAGTGGTACAATCATGGCTCAACACAGCCTCCAACCCCTGGGCTCAAGAGATCCTCCCAAGTAGCTGGGACTACAAACACATACCACCATACCTGGCTAATTTTTTGGTAGAGACAGGGTCTTGCTATGTTGCCCAGGCTAGTCTTGAATCTCTGGCTTCAAATGATCCTCCTGCCTCAGCCTCAGCCAGCATTACAGGCAAGCCCATCAAATCTGTTATTTTAAACTGCCAAACTTGCAGTAATTCATTACAGTAGTCCTAGGAAACAAATGATCTTAAATAAACTATAAAACTTTTGGGAAAAAAAGGATAAAATATTCACAAGAGAACTACACAAAGAGACTTGATAGTAAAAGCAAATTCCATAAAAGGAAAGATTAAACAAGTAGACTTCATAAAAATTAGAAACTTTTACTCTGCAGAAAACCCTGTTAAAGAGATGAAAGGACAGATCAGAGCTATCTTCACTAGCAAGTTCCAGTCACGCAACACCCAAGATTCACTGCATCTCCAGGAGCAGCCAAAATTAGCTCTGCTATAGAAAAATGCAACAAGAAACCAAAAGAGAATTTGCAGATTTCAGGATCCAGATTCCCCAGTAGTGCCTCAAGTTTGTGTCAGTTACTCCTCATCTTCCCTTCTATCCTCCCAGATGCCATTTTGAGAGAAGTAGGCGGAAAGCAATTAGTGCTTTAAACTAAACTATTACATCACTGCAGCAGACTATTTATCAAATTGGTATAAGATTTAGGGTTTCCCTCCCCCATTGCCATAAACTGAGAGAAATATTTGTAAATCACATATCTGACTAAGGACTAATATCTAAAATATCTTAAAAGGCTCACTGGGTATAGTGGCTCATACCTGCAATCCCAGCACTTTGCGATGCCAAGGCAGGAAGACTGCTTCAGCCCAGGAGTTTGAGAGACTAGCCTAGGCAACACAGTGAGACTTTGCATTTACAATAAAATAAAAAAATAAGCTGGGCGCGGTGGCACATAACTGTAGTCCCAGCTACTCAGAAGGCTGAGGATTGAGGATTGCCTGAGCCCAGAAAGTTGAGACCGTAGAGCTGTGATCGTGCCATGTTCTTCAGGCTGGGAAACACAGGGAGATCCCGACTCAAAAAAAAAAAAAAAAAAGGCTCAAAGACATGAAGAGACATTTGACATCTGACCTAAGAAGATATACAGATGGCAAATCAGCACATATTCAACATCATCAGCCATTAGGGAAATACAAATTAAAACCGCAATGAGATATCACTATACACTTATCAGCATGGACACAATTTAAAATAACACAAAACGCTGGTGAGGATGGTTCACTCACACATTGCTAGTGAGAATGTACAGATACTCTAAAAAACAACTTGTAAATTGCTTTAAAAACTAACCATATTACCCCAAAATTGCACTCTTGGGCATTTATCCCAGAAAACAAAGGCTTATGTTCACACAAAAACCTGTACGTGAAATGTTTGTAGCAGATTCTATTTGTAATAGTCAAAAACAAAAAATTCCAGATGTCCTTCAATGGGCAAATGGTTAAATAAACAGTGATATATCCAAACCATATACTACTACTCAGCAATAAAAGGAACAAACTATTGAAACACACAATAAAAAATTTGACTCTAGAGAATTACATTGAGAAAAAAGGGAAATCCTAAGGTTACATACTGTTTAATTCTATTTATAACAGTAACATAATTAATATTCCATAACATTATTTTTTGTTAATTCACATACCATACAATTCAACCACTTAAAGCATACAATTAAATGGTTTTTACTATAGTTGCAGAGTTGTGTAATATATAAGATTCTTGGCCGGACATGGTGGCACATGCCAGTAATTCCATCACTTTGGCAGGCTAAGGCAGGAGGGTTGCTTGAGCCCAGGAGTTTAAGACTAAGCCTGGGTAATATAACAAGGCCTCATTCCTTTTTTTTTTTTTTGAGTTGGAGTCTCACTCTGTCACCCAGACTGGAGCCTCGACCTGCTGGGCTCTGGCGATCCTTCCGCCTCAGCCTTCCAAGTAGCTGGAACTACAGGCACTTGCTACCATGCCCAGCTCATTTTTGATTTATTGTAGAGATGAGGTCTTGCCAAGTTGCCCAGGCAGGTCTTGAACACGCGGGCTCAGGCAATCCACTCACCTCAGTCTCCCAAAGGTGTGGGATTACACGCTGAGCCACCAAGCCCGGCCAAGGCCTCATTTCTACAAAAATAAAAAAATTAACCAGAAGTGGTGGTATGTGTCTGTAGTCCCTGCTATTCAGGAGGATGATGTGGAAGGATCACCTGAGCTTAAGAGATTGAGGTTGTGGTGAGCCATGATTGTGCCACTGCACTCCAGCCTGGGCGACAGAGTTAAGACTCTGACTCAAAAAAATAAAATAAAATAAATGTGTATTAAGTACATACTACTACATAACAGACACTTAAACAACAGAGATGAAGTCCCTGTCCTGATGGAACTTATGTGTATGCAGGCACATATGCAGGCTTAAGTGATACTATACTGTGCTAAAACAGCAAAATGAATGAGTGAAATTTAAGAATCACCAAAGAATAAAATTATTTTAAGAATTCAAATGTACTAAAAAGACATTTAAAACAACGGAAAGGAATCCCCTCTAAGAAAGGGTATTTGACTATTCACCCATTCACACACTAGATCGGCCCTCCCATACTCTCTCTCTCAGAACCTATGAATTTGTAATTACACCATATTTCTGAATGTTCATTTGAATTAAAATGTTATCTCATCAACATCCAGCTCCAAGAGGGAAGGGATCATATCTATTTGTTCACCACAATATTCCAGGACTATCACAGTGCCAGATACCTATTAGGTATTCATTAATACATGCTAAAGCAATGAATGCCAATTTACCTTAATCTAATCCAAAAACTATTAAATCCCTTAGGCCAAAGATACAATCAACAGTCCTTAAATCAAAATCATGAGTACCTTCCACAAACAAAACACTTCACAGGAGCTGAAATTACCTCTGTGTGAAACAGGCAAGAAATTCCCTTGCACTTACCCCTTGACCCAGCAATTCTACTATTCAGAATTTATCTTACAGGAAAAACTCTCATATGTGAAATGATATACTAGTAGGCTCAGGTAAGTAAAAGTAGATGAGGGTGGTTGCCTTTATAAAGCGTGCAGTCTAACCAGTGAGACTGATAATAGTCAAATCATCTGATTCCAAAAATGTTATGACTATAAACTGCGATAAGAGGTACAAAAGCAAGTTACTCGGGTCAATTTTACTGTTCCTTCCTCTGTACTACCAAGCATGTTTCCTCAGATATAAAAGTGCTTATCCTCATCTCCCTTTGGGCTAGACTAGATGAATTTGCTAGACAGAATTACTAAAACTATTTTTCATGCAGCCAAGGAACCTATATCTTTAAGACAGTGCATTACCCTGAAACAACCTGAAAGGTTATCTTTTAATTTCTCTCAACTTAAAACCAGCAGATGCCAAATGAATTTTTATTCTTATTCATTCTCCCCACAAAAGGCTGATCAATAAACATTAGAAGAGAAAAAAACAACATTCCCATCTATCACGCTAATTTTAGTGTAAATAAATTAAACAGTTAAAGATCTGGTATCTAGTCTTTAAATATAATCTACATAATCATAATTATTCCCCAAAACTTCACGAAAAAATTCAGGTTTTTAGTAAGTATTCAGAACTTAAAATTAAGTCAGTCTTGTTATAAATTAAATACCTTTTTAAAAAATTATGACATTATAAATAACTATGTCAAGAAAATTTGGATAAAGTCTTAAAAATCGTAAGGAAAAAAGGGTCTACAGTAACCACTTATTAAATCAGCAAGAACCCATATAAGCCTGGCTTTCAGAATCACAAGTCTGTAGGAAAAAAGAAATTTTAAAAACATATATTTAGAGCACGACTGCTCAAGTAACAAGATACCAATAAGGCTGTTAAAATGATAAGTAGCCGTCGGTGGCTTAGCCTGTAATCCCATCCTTTGAGAGGCTGAGGTGAGTGGATTGTCTGAGCCTGGAGGTTCAAGACCCACCTGGGCAACTTGGCGAGACCTCATCTCTACAATAAATCAAAAAATTAGCCGGGCGTGGTAGCGCATGCCTGTAATTCCAGCTACTCGGAAGGCTGAGGCGGAAGGATTGCCGGAGTTCAGCAGCTCGAGGCTGCAGTGACCGGGAGCATGCCACTACACTCCAGTCTGGGCGACAGAGTGAGACTCCAACTCAAAAAAAAAAAAAAAAGATAAGAAGTTGGTGCAGTGGCACACACCTGCAGTCCCAGCTACTCAGGAGGCTAAAATGGGAGAACTGCTTGTGCCCAGGAGTTCGAGATCAGTCTGGACAACATAGCAAGACCTTGTTTCCAAAAACAAGTTTTATAATTTAAAATATTTTTAAAATTAAAATAAATATAAACAGAAAATCCAGGGATCGAATGATTCAAGCAAGTCAAATAGAGACTCATATAGATATGTGCTTAATGAGAAGTAAAAGCTCACTTTAAAAGATACCTCCTTATGAGAGGCCCAAAAGCAAACACAGATTAGATATCCCTTTTTAAAAGTTTAGCAAGGGCTCAAACTTATTATATGTAACTTTCACTGTAATAGGAACGTCTGACGATGTACAAAGAGTTGTTTCCTTGACTGTTCAAAACAAAGAAAAGGGTTTCAAGAGTCTTTGAAGATTACAGTGGAAAACACCAAAAGGGATAAATACCTTACTACTACTCCAGTCTCTACTTTCTTCTGAAATCTTACTTTGGAAACCTGCTCAACTTTCATATTCTTAATTTGTCTTTAAATGTTCTTCAAAATAAAGCACTAACAGTTTCCTTAACAGTCATCAGCAGATGACCCGAATACTGCTCTCAGTTTCCACTGTCACTCTCTATTCTGGTTTTCTTCCTATCATTCTGTTCATTTCTTTTCAGGCTATACTTTTCTCCACTTGATATTTAAATATATATTCTCCAACACTCTGTTCTGTCTAGGCCCTCATCAATCTTTCAATTTATATACCTCCCTCAGTGACCATCTCCACACTCACAGTTTTAGTTCCACATAGTCCAGATCTGCATATAGCACATACATTTAACTATTACAGATACAGTCATCAAATCCTACACAGTGTTCTTAAGATGCAGGAGTTTCTTTGCTCCATTCCTACTATCATGACCTTAGTTCAGGTTCTAATCATTTCTCTCCCTAACACACCAATGAATGGCCTCTTTCCTAGTCTCACCACTACCAAACCGAATTCAGCTATTAATGTAAGCTTTCTAAAACTGAAATGTAACCATGTTGCTCTCCTGCCAAAAATTATTTAATAGGGCTCTAACATTTGCAGGAAAACATTCAAATTAGCTTACACAGTGCATTCCTGCCAATATCTCTAAGCTCCATCTCTACCAGTCTTTGGCTCCAGCCAAACTTCGAAGTTTGGATACAGAGTCACCAGAGTACCTCCTTCTTGACTCTCTATTTCCCAATGGTGGGGATGACAAGGAGCTAAAGGTGTAGGTGTGAATACACTCATCGAGGGAGGTATATAAATTGAAAGATTAAAGAGGGCCTGAATATAAACTGTGAGCTAACAAAAAGCATATTTCATCCAGGAAATCGTCCCTATGCTATAGGCTAATTTAGAAACCAGCTCTCAATGCTCATGTAAAATCTTCTACCTACATTTCTTCTTTATCAATCACACTCATTTACAGGTCTTCTCCATTGGATTATTAACAGTCTCCAGGGAAAGAGCACTTCATATGTCCTATACTGGGCAAACAAAAAGCTTTTCACAATTGCAGTTTGAAGGAATAAATGGGGATTAAATGGAAGTTCATGTTTTAGTAAAGTTATTCTAATGATAATAAACTTGCTCCTTTGACTAGGATAGTCAGTGGTCAAATTCTTTCCTGTCACTGAAATGGCAATAATTGTTTTTATTTTCAGACTGACCCAGTGACCCACAGCCCTGATCACCTCAACTGTCTTCATAAATGAAAAATTGACTTCGTAGTTAAATACAAATGTGTTGAAAGGCATAGATAGGGTCTGTCCTTTGTGAAGAAGGTGGGGCAAACAACATAGATAACTGTATTATTTACAAAATAATTCTCTCCATTTCCCCACCAAACTCCTTCCAGTCAATTAAGACCCTGTTCTGGGCCAGATATGGTGGCTCATTAATCCCAGCACTTTGGGAGGTCGAGGTGGAAGGATCGCTTGAAGTCAGGAGTTCAAGATCAGTATGGGGAACACAGTGAGACCCTGCCTCTAAAAAGGACCAAAAAAAAAAAAAAAAGATGTCCAGGAGAGGTGGTTCACTCCTATATCCCTAGCACTTTGGGAGGCCGAGGCAGGAAGATCAGTTGAAGCCAGGAGTTTGAAACCAGCCTAGGCAACATAGCAAAACCTTGTCTCTACAAAAAAAAAAAAAAAAAAAAAAAATTAGCCAGGCATGGTGGCAGACTCCTGTAGTCCAGTTATTCGGGAGGCTGAGGTGGAAGGATCCTCTGAGCCTAGGAGGTGGATGAGTGTGAGCCATAAGTGTGCCACTGCACTCCAGCCTGGGTGTCAGAGCAGGACCCCAACTCAAAAACAAACAAACAACACCACATTCTGTTCCATCATTACCACTCCTCCCAAATAAAACTTTCCCTCCTTCAGTCTATTCTTTAATTCATTGGTTATCCAGAACCATCTAAGCACAATAAGGTGATTTGAGAAATGTCCTGAATTAAAAAAACAATCACCTTTTCCATAGCCTTGAGGTTAAACTAAATTATAGTCCTTGACTTAAAATGTCCCACAAGGGAAGAGGACTAGGGCAACCTGCACGGAATTTTCAGAGGAACTAAAAATGACAATGACTCCTATAAGGTCAATGACCCAAAGAATAATTGAAATGATCCTGTCCATAAAAGATCTACTTTGTATACATGAAGTTAGCAGTTACTAAAATTTCCTCTCATTTTGCCTTCCCTACCTCCCTTCTTTCTATCCTCTGCTAGCATAGCACTTAAAACTTTTTTTAAAATATAGGAAAACGCCAGGTGTGGTGGCTCACACCTGTAATCTCAAAACTTTGGGAGGCTGAGGAGGGAGGATCACTTGAGCCTAGGTGTTTGAGACCGGCCTGGGCTACATAGCTAGACCCTGTCTCTACAAAAAACAAAATAATTAGCTGGGCATGGTGGTGTGCAACTGCAGTCCCAGCTACCCAAGAGGCTGAGGCAGCAGGATTGCTTGAACTCAGGAATTTGAGATTGCATTGAGCTATGATGATGCCACTGCACTCCAGTATGGGCAACAAAGCAAGACCTCGTCTCTTTTTTCTATTTATTCTGAGTCAGAGTCTAACTCTGTCACCCAGGCTGGAGTGCAATGGCACACTCACAGCCCCTGCAGCCTCGACCTGGGCTCAAGTGATCCTTCCACCTCAGCCTTCCAAGTAGCTGGAACATGACACCATAACAGGCTGATTTTCTTATTTATTGTAGAGACGAGGTCTCACCATGTTGCTCAGGATGGTCTCGAACCCCTGAGCTCAGGCAAGCCTCTTCTCGCCTTTGCCTCCCAAAGTGCTGGGATTATAGGCATGAGTCACTGCACTCTGTGACCCCATCTCTTAAAAAAGTGTGTGTGTGTGTGTGTGTGTGTGTGTGTGTGTGTGTGTGTGTGTGTGTGTGTACCCTGTATATGAGAAAGGGATCAAGTTATGATCATACTGATAGATTAAAGGCAAAAAAGGACATACTGTGCCCTAGACACCAAAAAGTGTTTTTCTTACGATCTGCATTTGTTGCACTAAGTAATAAAGGAATTTCAGACTGTCATTCATCTTCCCTAAAAAGTAAAAGAAAGTATAATTTCTATCATGAAAAGCCACATACCCTTGGCTCCCACAACCAGCATGGACTAGAATATAGGAGACAGTGCAGTTAAGCTCAGGGAACAGAATGAGAAGAGTGGATATCAAGAAAGCAACTGCACCGAGTACATCTGCGATTAAGAACCCAAAATCCAATCCATCCTTTACAACATTACAGAGCCCCCACCACTCCCCCCCAAAAAGTGAAAGGGTGACCGATCCCGCTCAGCTGTCTGCAAGCCCGCAGAACTTTCAAGTCTGAGTGTATTTTTTTAAAATAAAGATGCCCAGGCCCCACCTGCCCAAAACCCTTCTGTAGGTTTAGAATGGAGCCTGGGATTTTATGTTGACTTAAAAAGTTCCCGGGGCCTCTAGGCACCAGGCAGGTTTGTCGGAAGTGCTGCACCATCCACCCTTGCAGAAAGGACTCCTGCCAACCCTACTGACTCTGCTCTCCAGGTTCTCAGAAATACGCCAGGTCCCACGCAACCGACCGTGTCACCTAGGTCCTTTGTGTCCGCCCTAACCCCCATCCTCATCTTCATCCTCACCCCGTTTCTCGTCTTCCTTTATCTCCACCTTGCAGTAGCCGAGAAATAAGCAGAAGGGTAAAACAAAGGGAGACCATCACCTCAATACCCGGAAATCCTGTCGGTTCTAGCAGCTGGGAGAAGAAAACCCATTCTAGGCCGTTCTAACCCATTCTGGGTCTCAGAGGAAACAAAACACTCGCAGGGGTGGTCCGCGAAGCTGGTGGAAGGTAAGTTAGATCAGGACCTCTGGGGCCGCGCTGAGGTTCCGAAAGAAGAAACTTTCCGGCAGGCGGGTCCCGGGGTGGGCAGCGGCCGGGGCGACACCCCCGGCGAGCGGTGACACCCGACACCCCAGCCTTCACCGGGTTGCTAGGAGACAAAAAGGCTCCACGTTCCCTGCCATTCCCCGGGCCTGGCGGAGGCGAGCGGGC
>NW_007113559.1:0-567 GCF_000164805.1 Carlito syrichta | reverse complement strand
CCGGCCTGGCCGATCACCGTGCACGAGAGGGCGGGGGGCCCGGGCCGAGAAGTGGGGCGGGGGGTGGAGGGAAGGGCTGTCTCCATGGCACCCGGCGCGTGGCGGCTTCTGCGGGTTGTGACGTAAGCAGCGGGGTGCCCACCTTCTCACCTGTACCTCCTCGCAGCCTCCCTGGAGTGGGGAACCCCATTGCCTACCCATTTCTCGCCTCTCCTGTCAGATATACTGGAGTTTTCAGGAACTTCTCCTCCATATTCCCTAATGTTAAAGATTGGATCTTTACTCTTTGCTCTATCAGGATGTTTTGATCTTGTCAAGACGTGTTATGAAATAAGTAATAGTCACTATGGGCTTTTAATCCTTTGGCGGGATTAAAAATGAGTTTCCTTGAAAGAGTTTCAACTTTCTCCTTTGTTAACAACATGACCGATACTTAAATACAGTCACAGATGCAGTCTTCCACCACACCTCTGGGTTTGTGTGTGTGTGTTGATAGCTTTAAAGAAAAATGCGGTGGACTCATGGGTCTAGGCATTTTACCAAATTTTTTTTTTTTTTTTTTTTTTT
>NW_007113558.1:0-568 GCF_000164805.1 Carlito syrichta | reverse complement strand
TTTTTTTTTTGAGTTGGAGTCTCACTCTCACAGCCACCCCAGTGTTGGCCTGCTGGGCTCTGGCGATCCTTCCACTTCAGCCTTCAAAGTAGCTGGAACTACAGGTGTGGGCTACCTTGCCTGGCTAATTTTTTATTGTCGAAACGAGGTCTCACCAAATTGCCCGGGCTGGTCTCGAACCCAAAGTTTCAGGCAATCCACTCGCCTCAGCCTCCCAAGTGCTGGGATTACAGGCTGAGCCACTGAGTCTGGCCCAGACATTTTTCTTATCAGTAGACAGTCTCTACCCAACCGACAAGGCACACCTGACCTGACCGTCTTGCAGGTGGAAATGTGGATCTAACAGTGTGGTAAATCACAGAAATAATAGGCCATTACCCAAAGCACAGACACAATGTTCTAAAAAAAGCCCAAATCAGGTTAGGCAATAACTTTACAGATTTAAAAGGTTCTTGTGACCTTAGAAGGTGGAGAGAAGGTCATCAAAACTCGTGACCAGGCCACGTGAGGTGGCTCAAGCCTGCAATCCCAGCACTTTGGGAGGCCGAGGCAAGAGGATTGCCTGAGC
>NW_007113557.1:0-568 GCF_000164805.1 Carlito syrichta | reverse complement strand
GGCTACAGCGCTCCTGCGTCCGCCCCACCGGGAAGCACGTGGGCACCTCCTGGGTGGGGCCCCGGCCTGGTCTTGGGATGTGGGGGCCAGAGAGCACCTGCTGGCTCCTCTCTGCTGGCCAGAGGCGGAGACCCGCGCGTGAGGACACCACCCTCTGCAGCGGTCCGAGCCCACAGGGCGGTGAGACGCCGAGGGGGCGGCCGCCCGCAGGAGGAGGGCCGTGGCGTGGCGGGGGCTGAGCCCTGAGTGGTCCGGGGTCCTGCCCGCCTGCAGAGCCTTTAGGAGCGCTGCACGCACCCGCCATCTCCCTCCTCCGTGTCGGAGAAATATCTCCCTGTCGCTGGTGATCCTTTGCTGTCCCACGTCGCCAGTATTTCTGTCCATGCTTGACTAGAATCTTGAGATAAGGGCCCTACCTCACATTCCTCCAAGAAGTACAGGACATCTTGCGCTAGTAAGTTTTCTTTTTTTTGTTTGTTTGTTTTTTTGAGTCAGAGTCTCACTCGGTTGCCCAGACCGGAGTGCAGTGGCCGCTCCCGGCTGCCGCAGCCTCGACCCGCTGGGCTCC
>NW_007113556.1:0-568 GCF_000164805.1 Carlito syrichta | reverse complement strand
TGCACTCCAGTCTGGGCGACAGAGTGAGACTCCAACTCAAAAAAAAAAAAAAATTCTCCACTTCCCCTTTATTTTTGCAAGCTCCAGTAGGTTTCTGTTATTGGAAGCCAGTCTTGACTCATACACCTGTTTATCTCTTGTAACTTGACCCAGTGGAAAAGATTTCCTAGTGTTGACTGGATGGAATTTTTGAAAAGCAAATTCAAGATGGTGGGGTGGCCATACACTGCCATGTAGAGGGTCATGCTGGTCTGAAGAGAGAGTGGAGAAGGCAGGGGAGGGGAGAGGAACAGAGGTGAAATATGGGCTTGGGATCCCTGATTCAGGCCTGGTCCTATCCCTGCCCTTGGGTTTGATGGGGTTGGTCACTGTCAGCCTACTGAGCCAGTGCCATCCCCAACCCTCTTCTCCATTGCCTACCTTCTGCTAGAGATACACGTGGTCATTTTCCCAGCCTCCCTTGCAGCTAGGAATGGCCATGTGCCCCATTCTGGCCAATGAAATGCAAGTATAAGTTTCCTGAGAGGAGTCAGGGAAACTTGCTCTTCTGATTTTTTTTTTTTTTTTT
>NW_007113555.1:0-569 GCF_000164805.1 Carlito syrichta | reverse complement strand
CCTCCCGCCGGTAGACCATGAGCCGGGCCAGGGTCTCCAGGAGGTCGTCCTGTACCTGGATCTTGTCCCCATCCGCCCACGTTTCCATGGCAACCAGCACGATGCGGGTGTTGAGCTGCTCCTTGTATATCTGGGCCCAGAGGGGAGACGGGGAGGGGGCTGGAGAGTGGGGGTCGGTCCCTCCAGGAAGTGGGGTCCAGAGGCTGGCAATGCTCCCCAGGTGTGCGTGGCCCGGTGGGGGGCTGCTCACCACATCTGCCAGGTTCACCACGGACTTGGCAAAGTTGCTGGTGAGGACCACAGACTGTCGCATCTGCTCGAACTGGGAGAGAGAGAGGAGTGGAGGAGGGCGGAGCTCCTTCCAGGGGATGCCCCCTCCTCCCAGGGATCCCCAGCCCCGGACTCACCAGCTGGTGGTCATTGATGATGATCAGCTCCACATACTTGGTCTCACTGTGCACTGTGGGGTGGCCCCGGCGGACCTGGGGGGCGGGTGGGCATTTGGAATGAGTCCCCTCCACGTCCCACCTCACGGGTCAGCCGTGGACAGGCTCGGTGGGGGGGCGGGG
>NW_007113554.1:23219-29184 GCF_000164805.1 Carlito syrichta | reverse complement strand
TTTTGCTATTGTGAATAGAGCTGCAACAAACATATGTGTGCAGGTATCTTTTTTGCAAAATGATTTGAGTTCCTCCAGGTATATTCCCAATAGGGGAATTGCTAGGTCACATGGAAGGTCAATTTCTAGTTCTTTCAGAAACCACCACACTGTCTTCCAAAGAGGTTGCACTAGTTCGCATTCCCACCAGCAGTACAGAAGTGTTCCTTTTTCTCCACATCCTCGCCAGCATATGTTGTTGTTTGTTTTATTAATGATGGCCATTCTTACAGGAGTTAGGTGGTTTCTCAATGTGGTTTTGATTTTCATTTCTCTAATGACGAGTGAGACTGAGCACATTTTCCTGTGTCTGTTGGCCGCCCGTATATCTTCTTTTGAGAAGTGTCTATTCATGTTTTTCCCCGCTTTTTAAAGGGGCTGTTTGTTTTTTTTCTTTCGGTGTGTTTGAGTTCCTTGTAGATCCTAGTTGTTAGGACTTTGTTAGATATACAGTTGGTAAATATTTTTTCCCATTCTGTGGGCTGTCTCCCTTGTCTCTTGATGGTTTCTTTTGCTTTGCAGAAGCTCGTTAGTTTGATGAGGTCCCACTAGTCCTTCTTATTTCTTAAGGTATTGGTCTTTAGGGTTCTGAATAGGAATTGGTTGCCAGTTCCAATTTTCATAAAGGTGTCTCCTGCATTTTCTAAGATTCTTATAGTTTGAGGTTTTACATTTAGGTCTTTGGTCCACTTAGAGTTAATTTTTGTGTATGGTGATAGGTAGGGGTCCTGTTTCAATCTTCGGCATGTGGTCAGCCAGTTTCCCCAGCTCCATTTATTGAATAGGTTTTCCTCTGCCCAGTGGTTGTTGTTGGAGGCTTTGTTAAAGATGAGTTGGTTGAGGAATTGAGACTTTGCTTCAGGAATCTCTATCATGTTCCATGTACCAATAGCAGGCTGTTTTGATTACTGTAGCCTTATAGTAAAGTTTGAAGTCTGGATGTTTGATACCTCCTGCTTTGTTTCTTTTGCTAAGGATTGTTTTGGTTATTGTTGGTCATTTATGTTTCCATATGTTTTTTGTATTGTCCTTTCCAGGTCTGAGAAGAATGATGTTGGTAACTTAATGGGTATTGCGTTGAATGTGTAGATTGCCTTTGGTAGGATGGACATCTTAAAAATGTTGATTCTTCCTATCCATGAGCATGGAATATTTTCCATTTTTTGGTGCCTTCTTGGATTTCTTTGAGCAGTGTTTTGTAATTCTCATTGTAAATATCTCTCACTTCTCTGTTTAGGAAGATGCCAAGATATTTCATTTTTGTGTGTGGCTATTGTGAATGGGATTGTGCTTTTTATCAGAGTCTCTGTCTACTTGTTGTTGGTGTATGGGGATGCAATCGTCTTTTGCACATTTATTTTGTACCCTGAGTCTTTGCCAAAGTCTTATATCAGTGCAAGCAGGTTTTTGACAGATTCTCTTGGATTTTCAAGGTATAGGTTCATATCATCAGCAAAGAGGGTATAGGTTCATATCATCAGCAAAGAGGGATAACTTGACTTCCTCTTTTCCTATTTCCTTCTCTTGTCTAATGCCTGAGCTAGGACTTCCAACACAATATTGAACAAGAGGGGTGAGAGTGGGCAGCCTTGTCTTATTCCAGTTTTCAGGGGAAATGTTTCCAGTTTCTGTCCATTTAGCAATATGTTAGCTGTGGGTTTGTCATAGGTGACACTTACTATTTTGAAGTATATTCCTTCTGCCTAGGTGTTTGAGGGTTTTTATCAAGAAGAAATGCTGGATTTTATCAAAAGCTCTTTCTGCATCTAATGAGATAATCATGTGGTTCTTGTTTTTACATCTGTTGATGTATTTAATTACTTTTCTGGTGTTTTGGATGTTGAACCAACCCTGCATGCTGGGGATGAAGCCTACTTGGTCATGGTGGATGATTTTGAGATGTATTTTTGGATCTGATTTGCTAGATCTTGTTGAGGATTTTTACATCTATGTTCATGAGTGATATTGACCTGTAGTTGTCTTTCTTTGTTGGATCTTAACCCGGTGTGGGTATCAGTGTAATGTTAGCTTCATTAAATGATTTGGGGAGAATTCCAGCTTTCTCAGTTACCTGGAATACTTTCAATAGGATTGGTATCAGCTCCTCCTTGCACATTTTGTAGAGTTCTGCTGGAAAGCCATCCGGTCCAGGACTTTTTTTAGTAGGTAGTTTTCATATGGCAGGGTCAATTTCCTGGGTTGTTATTTGTGTATTTAGTGTCTCAATGTCTTCTTGTTTTAATCTGGGAGGTTGTGTGATGTCAGAAAGTCCTCCATTTCATCTAGGTTATCAAGTTTGTTTCCATATAGGTGTACATAGTAATCTCTGATAATCTTTTGTATTATTCGAGGTCAGTTGTGATTTGATCTTTTGTATTTCTGATTGTGTTTATTTGGGTTTTTTCTCTCTTTTCTTGGTCATTCTGGCTAGGGGTCCACTGATCTTGTTAATTCTGTCAAAGAACCAGCTTTTTGTTTCATTGATGTTTTCTATGATATTTTTGTCTTATATGTCCCATATTTGAGCTGTTATTTTGATTCTTCTGCTAAAGTTGGGGCTTTGGTGGTCTTCTCTTTCCAGCTCCCTTTGTGATTTGTTAGGCTCTCTACTTGTGATCTTTTCATTTTCTTGATGTGTCTTCATAGAGATACAAATTCCCCTTTTAGAACTGATTTCATAGCATTCCAGAGATTTTGGTAAGATGTTTCTTCATTTTCATTTGTTTCCAGGAATCTTTCAATTTATTCTTTCATTTCAGTGTTGACCCAGTTGTTCAGCATCATGCTGCTTAGTGTCCATGTCTTTGTGGGCCTTGAGCAAGTGTTGTTGGTGTTGATATTTATTTTTATTCTACTGTGGTCTGAGAATGTACTTGGCAAGATTTTGACATTACGGAATTTGTTTATTCTTGATTTATGACGAAGGATGTGATTGATCTTTGAGTATGTTCCATGTGGTGATGAGTAGAATTTATATTCTGTAGTTGTTGGGTGGAATAATCTGTAGGTATTTTCTAAGACCATTTGGTCAAGTGTCAAGTTTAGGTTCTGAATCTCTTTGTTGATTTTTCCCTCAATGTTCAATCTAGGACTGTCAGTGGAGTATTAAAGTCCCCTGCCATAATAGTGTTAGAGTCTATATCCTTTTTTAGTTTATTTAGTAGTTGCTTTATAAGTGCTGGTGCTCCTGTGTTGAGTGCATATATTTTTTGGAAGGATATTTCTTGTTGATGAATTGAACCTTTTATGTTTATGTAGTGTCCTTTTGCATCTTTTAAAAATTTTTGATAGCTTAAAAGTTGTTTTGTCTGATATTAAGATTGCAATTCCTGCCTTCTTTTTTGACCCATTTGTCTGGAAACTTGTTTTCCATCCTTTAACTTTGAGTCTGTGTACATCCCTTGTAGTGATATGAGTCTCCTGGATGCAGCAAATAATGGGATCTTGGTTTCTAATCCAGTTCACCATTCTGTGTCTTTTCAGTGGTGCATTTAGTCCATTCACATTCATGTTGATTATTGAAATGTGATTGCTTGTCCCTGTCCTGAGGTTCTTATAACATTTTTTCTGTGTTTGCTTTTTTTCTCTTGGCTTTGGGGTTAATGTATGTGTGTGTTTTCAAGTTTCTTGTGCTCTGTATTCTCTGTTGATTTTGTGCTCTACTTTTCTCTTGGGGAGTGTGTGGTCATTCTTTTTTTCTTTATTCTGTGCTTAATGCCTTTTTAAGTGTTTTTTGTAGAGCTGGTCTGGAAGTTGCATAATCACTTAGGGAATGGATGTCTGGAAAGGATCTTAACTCTCCATCACTGATGAAGCTGAGCTTGACTGGATAGGAAATTCTTGGTTGAAATTCTTTTTTCTTGAGTACTTTGAATATAGGGCTCCAGCCCCTTCTTGCTTGTAGTGTTCCTGCTGAGAGGTCTACTGCTATTCTGATTGATTTTCCCTGGCAGGTAGTCTGACCTTTCTCTCTTGCTGCCTTTAGTATTTTTTCTTTTGTGCCTACTTTGTGTAGGTAAATTACTATATGACTAGGGGTTGGTATTCTCATTTGCTTTCTTGTGGGGGTTCTCTGTATCTCTTGTACTTGGCTGGTCACATCTCTGGTGAGATGGGGAAAGTTTTCTTGGATAACCTCCTGGAATACTTGTTCAAGTTGTTTTCATTTTCCCTTTCTTCTTCTTGGATACCAATCAGGCATAGGTTTGGCCTCTTAATGTAATCGCACATCTCTTATGGGCTTTGTTCTTTCTTTCTGAGTTTTCTTTCTATGTTTTTTACATATCGGGTTAATTCCATGTTATGGTCTTCAAGTTCTAAGATTCTTTCTTCAGCTAGATTAATTCTGCTTTCCATGCATGTCATCTTGCTATTTATTTCCTGGATGTAATGTTTTATTGCCAGAATCTCTGTTACAAGTTCTTTTAGTGTTGTATCTTGTCTCTCTTGTGTCTTATTCACTCTTTCCAACCATTCTGTAATCTCTGTCATATTCTGGCGCCAGTCCTTGGTGACTTTCATTGTTTGGGCTCCAAGGTCTGATTTCTCAGGAGTTTTTTTGTCTTTGGTAGACTTTAAATTGCCTGAAGTCTTCCTTTGGCTTTTCCTCATTTGTGACAGATCTTGGTTTTTTTTTTCTTTAGTTCTGTTATTCAGTGTCAGTGGGAGAGGCTTTCCCTTCTGATGTTTGCCCAGTCCTCGATTCTTCCCTCATCTGGGCTCTGGATTTGTTCTTTTTGAAATAGAATGGTGGATGGGAAGCTTTGCTCTCTCTTGTACTTTTTGAAATCCAAGTTAAGTGGGGGTTGCGGCGTAGGTGTCAGATGCTACTTGTAAATTAAAATGTTCACTGTTTTTCATATGTGTTCCCTGAGAGCCACTCCCCACCACCATGCTATATGGTGATGCCAAGCAGAAACCAACACACACTACAAAGCAATCTGGAATAACAACAAGGGGAAACAAAACAAACCACCACAACAATAAAAAAACCCCAAGAAAAGCGCACACACACACACACCTAGTGCAAAGTGAATAGAGAGGAAAGACAAAAAGACCGAAGGTGGAGAGAATGAGAAAAAAGAAAAAAGGGGGTGGGGAGATTCAGGAGGAACCCTAACACATATATTGACACACCCCTCAAACTATAAAAAATGAATATTAAAAAACCCAGAAGAGCAAAAGAGCAAAAACCAACCTCAAAATCAAATTTTTTCACACTCATTTTTTCGCTCATTTTTTCACACACACATAAACAGAGAATAACAAATAAAAGAAGTGAGAAACAGTAAAAGAACAGAAAAAAACTTGAGGGGGATGCAGATCAAAGTCTCACATACACATTCATGCACAAACGAAAAATAGTTTTAAGAAGATGAACAAGCAGAACATTTTAAAAATAAAAATAATTGAAAATTTAAAGAACAAAGCAGAACAAAGCAAAAAACAAAACAAAACAGAACAACAAAAATCCTGTCCTCTTGTGGCAGGCTCTGTAATTGTTCCTCTAGTGGGGTCTCTCCTGCAGAGCCACCTCTTTCACTCTCTCCTCAGGGAACGAAGCAGGGAAGGGGGAGGGACAGTGGAGGTGGGTGGGGCTGCAGGCCTCCCCTCCCACTCTCCTAGGGTCAGGGCGATCTCTGGCGGGGATTTGCAGCACAGTCTCCTCCCCAGGTATGGACTCTCATGAGGTTGCCCCACCAGGCCTATCCTGGAATGCGGTTCTCCTATTGCGGCTGAGGTCAGGCTCCGTCTGGGTTTGTCCCTCTCAGCTGTGGCCCAGCTATGGGGGTCTGACGTTCAGAGGACTGCTGGGGAGGAGGGCGTTTGGGTCAGCCCCGGTCTCACCCCCGATCTCTTCGAGTTTTTCCTCATCCTTTTCTGACCACACCCTTTGTCCCATGGCTGGATCAGGGTAGGGGGTGGG
>NW_007113554.1:16182-22822 GCF_000164805.1 Carlito syrichta | reverse complement strand
CCAGGCATGGACTCGTGTCGGGATTCCCCCACGCTCTCTCTCCAATAATCCCATCCTGGGCTCCAGCAGTTACGGTATGACAGGTGATGGTGTGCTCCTGGTGCCAGGCACTGGGAAGCAGCCGGATTCAGCAGGCTTTTCTCAGGCGCATTCCCCAGGCAGCAGAGGTGTCTGCGGGCGATGTTGTGAGCTGCGCTCTAATGTCAGGTCGGTGGGGGCTTGCAGTCGCCCTCAGAGGGGGGACCCGGCTGCATGCACCCGTGTCTCCTTAGATGGACTTTCACGCTCCCACCAGCGCCCGCCTACTCACGCAGAGTCTTGATTGACACTTGCCTCCACGGGGATTCTTAGAGCACTAACTATGGGCCCCATATTAAGCTCCAGCACTTGGCTTTGTTTCTGAGTTAGTTCACTTAGGATAATGTTCTCCAGCTCCGTCCATGTTGCTGCAATGGATGCGATTCTGTTCTTTTTATGACTGCAAGTACTAGGTATCTACTACACTACTAGGTGTCTCCCCAAAGGAACATTATTATATTAAAACACCTGTACGTGCATGTTCATTGCAGCACTCTTCACTATAGCATAATCAAGGAATCAGTCTTAGTGCCCCCTTCCATCTTAATGGCCAGATAAAGAGTACGAGTTCCTTGTGGAATCTGGGAATTAATTCTTTGCCTGAGCCATAATTTGCAATTATTTTCTCCCATTTCATAGATTTTTCTGTACACTCTGTTGATTATTTCTTCTGCTGTGCAGAAGTTTTTTAGTTTAATTAAGTCCCTTTAGTCTATTTTTGTTTTCATTGCAGTTGCTTTTGGGATCTTTGTCGTAAAATCTTTGCCTAGGCTGATATCCAGAGGAGTTTCTCCTAGGTTTTCTTCTAGGATTTTTATAGTTTTGTGACTTACATTTTAGTCTTTAATCCATCTTCAGTTACGTTTTGTATGTGGTGAGCGGTTGGAGTCCAATTTTATTCTTCTGCCTATGGCTAGCCAGTTTTCTCATCACCAATTATTGAATAAGGTGTCCTTTCTCCATTATTTATTTTTATCAACTTTTTCAAAGATCAGTTGGTTGAAGGTTTGTGGCTTTACTTCTGGGATTTTTTTTTTTTAGACTACATTTTTGAGAACTTTATTGAAGTTTAATAGACATACAATAAATGGTAAATTTGGGCATATGTATACACCCATACTTCTGGGATTTTTATTCTGTTCTATTGGTCTATCTATCTATTCTTGTACCAGTACCATGCTGTTTTAGTTACTATAGCATTGTAGTATAATTGGGAATCAGGCAACGGGGTGCCTACACACACACACACACACACACACACACACACACACACACACTCACTCACTCACTCACACATACACACACTTTAACTTAGGATTGCTTTAGCTAGTCAGGCTCTTTTTGGTTTGATATAAACTTCAGGATGCTTTTTTCTAGTTCTGTAAAAAATGATGTTGGTATTTTGTTGAGGATGACATGAGGTATGTATATTACTCTGGGAGTCTGGTCTTTTGAACAAAATGGATTCTTCCAATCCATGAACATGGAGTTTTCCTTCATTTGTTTGTGCCATTTACAATTTCTTTCAGCTCTTCTTTTGTTGTTCTCCTTGTAGAGAGATCTTCCATCCGCTTGGTTAGCTATATTTCTAGGTATTGTATATGTATGTGTGTGTGTGCAGGTGTGTGCCTGTGTGTGTGTGTGTGTGTGTGTGTGTGTGTGTGTGTGTGTGTGTGTATGTGTGTGTAGCTCTGGGAAACAGATCTTGATTAGGTTTTTGGCTTGAGAGTTGTTGGTGTAAAGAAATGCTAAAGTGTGTGTGTGTGTGTGTACGTTGATTTTGTATCCTGTGAAGTTGTTAATCAGGTCCAGAATTTCTTGGAGGTGGCTTCAGGGTTTTCTAATAATGCAGTCATATAATCACCAGACAGAAATAGCTTGTTTAGTTCTTGCTGATTTGAATGACTTTTTCTTTCTTTCTCTTGCTGGATGGCTCTTGCTAGGACTTCCAGTACAGTGTTGAATAGTAGTGGTGAGATGGACATACATCCCTGTCATATTCCTGTTCTATGAGGGATTGTTTCCAATTTTTCCCCATTAAGTATGATATTGGCTGTGGACTTGCCATATATGATTCTTATTATTTTGAGTTATGTTTCTTCAATGCCTAGTTTGTTGAGGACTTTTACCATGAAGAGATGCTGAATGTTACCAAATGCCTTTTCTTCACCTATTGAGTGTGTGATACGGTTTCCGTTTTCTTTTCATTAAAAAATTTTTTTAAACTTTAAAATTGTGGGATATAATTCAGGGTTCGGTATGCAAATATTCATTGTGCAGGTACCCTTGTTGCTGAGGTGTGCCCTCCCTTCCCCAGGCAGTTTCACACTTCTGTTTATGTGGTGAATCATACATGACTTCTGAGTATCTTTAAGCCATCCTTACATCTCTGGAGTAAAATACATCACTTGGTTGTGATGGATTAATTTTTAAATATCAATTTGAATTTGGTTTGCTAGTATTTTGTTGAGGATTTTTGCTTCTACGTTCATCAGTAATATTGGTCTACAGCTTTCTTCCTTTGCTTTGTCCTTGCCTGATTTTGGTGTCTGGGTGATATGGTTGTGTAGAATGAACTAGGGAGTCCCTTCTTGCTTTTTTTGGGAACAATTTCAGTTAGATTGGTACCCGCTCTTCTTTGAATGTCTGATCAAATTTGACTGTAAATCTGTCGGGTCCTGGAATTTATTTTATTGGAAAACTTTTTATGATTGATTCCATTTTATTGTTCATTATTGCTGTATTCAGTGTTTCCATTTCTTCCTAGTTCTGCTTTAGGAGTTGTATGTTTCAGGAATTTATCCATTTTCAGTTTGTTGCCATAGAGATGTTCACAGTAGTCTCTGATGATCTTTGTATTTCTGTGGTGTTGGTTGTAATGTCACCTCTATCTTCTACCATTTCTGATTGTATTTATTTGAGTCTTCTCATTTTTCTTGGTTAGTTTAGCTAGTAGTCTCTCAATTTTGTTTATCATTTTGAAGAACCAACATTTAAAAAATTTATTATTTTTTTAAGTTTTAAAAATTAGGCACAATTCAGGATTAGGTATACAAATGGTCATTGTGTAGGTAAAATTTGGGCCTCAGTTTGGGCCTCACTTCACCTGGTTTGAGATCAGATAACTTTATTAATGAGATTTCCCCCCTCTCTCTACTGCCAAACCCTTTCTTTTTAATTTTATTTTTTTAAAGTTTTTTAGTTTAAATTCTTATTTTATTTTAAAGATGTGGGGCACAGTTCAGGGTTAGGTATACAAATGTTCATTATGCAGGTACCCTTGCTGATGAGGTGAGCCCCGGCTCCCCTGTAAATTTCCCATAACTGCCAATCCCTTTCTTATAGTATCACAATAGTTGTTCAAGGTCCACTTTTGAGTGAGAAAATGTGGCACTCAGTTCTTTGTTTCTGTGATAGATCACTCAGTATTACAGACTCTAAGTCCATCCAAGCTGCTGTGAAGTTCATAATTTTGTCCTTCAATATGGCTGCATAATATTCATCATGTATATATACCAATTAAAAAAAAAATCCCGTCCTCTTTGATGGCAGCACAGATGAAGAACCAACTTTTCATTCATTGATCCTTTGCCCATTTTTTTGGTCTCAATCTCATTTAGGGGACGGGTGGATAAACTACTGCTGGAATAGGTTATTTGCAGAGGATTGGGCGGGAGGGGGTGGTGGTGACTCAAGCTCCTATTCCAGGGAAGCAAGTGTGCTCTGGCCTGGTGAACTGCCTAGGCAGGGGCAGAGAGATCACTTCCCCAGCAGGGTCTTTGTACAGGAAGGAGGGGTGGTACAGATTCCTGGACTGCGACTCCATGCCGAGTATCTGGGGTTATGCCCAGGTGTGGCAGAGGGAGAAGCCCTGCCCCCAATTGTCTCTGTAGGAAGACGGGGAGCAGGCACACGGAGCCTGGCCATACGTCCAGGCACGGAGCCGAGAGTGCGGTTGCTCCAGGGTCTGGCTCGGGGAGGGCGGGTCTGTGCCGGCTTCGGATCCAGGTGAGTGGGTGCACTGACTGTCGGAAAGGATGTCCTGGTGAGGGGCCGAGTGATCACAGTTGGGAGAACGTCTTTGCAGGGCAGGGCAGCTTGGCACTGACGGTCTGGAGGCATTTTTGGGAGCACCCCGTTCCGAGCATCCCCGTAGCACGAAAGTGGGGCGCTCAGGCTGCGGATCCCGGAGAACGGGCGGCCTGAACGCCTGGAGATGGGCCGGGCCGTGCAGTGGAGGAGGCCCCTCGGCACTCGTTCCCTGCTTGGGCGGGATGGGGCCGCTTAGGCTGCTCGCCCATGCAGGCAGGAGCTCTAGAAGCCTGGAGAAGAGACTGGGCAGGGCCCAGAGGGCCTTGTTGCAAAAGGATCGTGTTAGCTCAGGCTGCTAATCCGGGTGTGCAGAAACGGGGCCCAGCTGTTCCTTGGCCCTGGAAGGGTGCACTTCCCCCACGTGGCTAGGGGGCCGGCCGGGGCATCCCTGAGTGACCCACGTAGCCCCGTTCCAGTCACAGAGCTGACTGGCTTCTGGCCTCGCTACTTGGGAGAAAGCACCGGTTCTGCAACTCTCCCGCCACTCAGGCTGCTGGTTCAGATGTGAAGAAATGGGGCCCTCCTGCTGATCTCGGCTGTTTTCACTGCTGTTTTCCAGACGCACAGGATGGAGCTCCTCCGGATCCTCAGTATTGCTGGCGCATGCTACCCAGACTAGCCCAGGAGGGAGGTGGGGGCACTCCGCAGAGGCATGCACTGAACAGTTCCGGGTAGCAAAACTCACTTTGGCTGCAGGACCCGTTGTTCCTGCGAGACTGCAGCGACAGCAACTCACCGGCCAACATGGCTTCCAACTCATGGGCGAATAAATGGAGGCCCCTGCTAGGAGGCAGTCGCTTCATCTTCTTTTCCAGGGGCTCCTCGGTCTTGCTGGGGTACCTCAATGCAACTGCCAGAGGAGGAGGCCGGGGCACCCACAGAGACCGATTAGGGGGCAAATCGGACTTTAACTCTTAGTCCCACTTCTGAGGGAGAAGCCTCAGCTTCAGCGACCCTCTGCAGCTCCAGTCCTGTGACAGGAATGAGCCTAATTCCAGCACCTGCTTCTGTGCGGCCAGAGTAATTGTACGAACATATGGCGTTCATGATGCAGTGCACGCTGCAAAAGTCATACCCTGTGCATCAGTCTCTGGGAATAAAAGCCAATGCCTTTCAAAGACTTCCTAAGCCTGGCATGGCCTGGCCCCACACTGCCTGCCAACCCCCGTCCATGACTCTGCAAACCATTCGCTTTGCCTGCACTGGCCACGGGCCCCTTCACTTTGCCGGGAATACACTCCTGTCTTCCCCAAGGCTCATTTCCTCACCACCTGCAAGTCTGCTCAGAACTCATCTTTCCGCGTGGTTTTTGCTGACCACTCCATTAAAAGCCATCCTCTGGCCTCCACCACCAAATCTACTCATCCCACATTTATTTTCCAACATGTCAAGTATAAATCATGAGCTCTACTCAAGTATGACTTGAGCTTTTGTTGTTGTTATTGTTGATCATTGATGAATGTTCAAACGCTGAAGTGTGGCAACTTATGGATGTCATTTATCCACGTGAATTGTTGATTCTTTTAAACACCTTGGAACTGGAAATTAGATTCTCAGTAAACACTTGTCCCATGATTAGTGGAGAAAGGAGAGAGAACCTCCAGGTCTGATGTGCCTGTGCGTGTTAAAGAGGGGGGAGCATGAGGGGATCTAAGTAGAAAAGAGCTTCCATTTTCCTCAGAAGCCACAGCATTCGTAGGGGAGCAAAGCCTGTTTAAGTCATGTCCCAAAGAGAAACTCATAGGCTCTGTCGATATTGTTTTGCAAAAAATTTGGAATCAACATTTATCTCATTGCTCTGGGCACTACATGAATTGCTGCTCCATTTTGCTCTCTGAGCTGATTGGATTATTCCATAATAAAGAATAATTCTATATTTTGACAACTGAACCAAATTTCAAACAAGACATTTAAAACTTAGATAAAGCTGTTTGCATTCTCAAATTGTATTACTTTCAGCACGTACTGTGTGTAAAAAATTCCATTTGGGAATATTACCCCCTAACATATATATTCCTTTTAAAATCAAATAGATGGAGACTTGAATGCTCCAACATACATTAGATGTCTCAGCAAAAAGTAGTTAATTACTCTCTGGATGGCAGGACTTTGGAGAAATAATAGCCACTTCTGATTTCTAGCCCCTGAAAATGCCACTCTTGAGTTTTTTTTCCCAATACTGCTGCAGAACTCTGTGGAATTCCTTGTTTCAAAGTTGAGGAAGGGATGTTTGTGGCCTCAGGTGGTGACTTTAATTAAAAGTACTCCCAAGTTTGTCAAGAGAAACTTCTGCAGCTCGGAGACTAATTTGTTTTTTTTTTTTTTTTCATTAATCAGTATTTTTTATTATGGTTTTGTGGGGTACAGTTAAGGGTTAGGTGTACAATGACGTTTCATTCAGGCACCCTGTAGATAAGAAGTGTTTTCCCATCCCCCGACAGATATTTGCTACTGTTAATGCCATCCCCCT